>NC_133877.1:8724927-8741923 GCF_044706935.1 Curcuma longa | reverse complement strand
GCAAAATCATTTCCTAAAAAGTTTCTAGGTTGCACTTGATATTTCGTTTTATATCTTGCCCAATTCATGTTAAAGGACTTAAATCACTTTGTTTCATACCGGCCACATAACCTTTGTTCAATAACTTTTCTTTAGTTCTAAACTATCATTTTTCTATAGTTCTAAACTATCTTATGTGAGCTAAGATTTTGCTTGTTCAACTAAGGTCCTTAGACCCTTTGCACATTATTATAAAGTTACGTTGGATTATTTTATTATTATTATTTGGCCTCGTTCAACTGAACCTTTTCACATTATTATAAAGCTACGTTGGATTTTATTATTATTATTAATTGACCTCGTTCAACTGATTGGGCTTCGATCGCATGACTTTATCACCCGTTAAGGCCTCACTTTTGATTTACTCGACAACACTTGATCAGGCACTGCTTGAGAATAGTTAAGGTCAATAGGGATGGCAATTAGACCCGGATCCGATGGAGAATTCGTTCTCCGAACCCATTTTGATCGGGAAATTTTCGAATCCGAGAAAGCGGGGATGAGGATGGGGAATCCCCGAATCTCGGAAAATGGGGATGGATCGGGGATGGTATTCCAAATATTCTCCGTCCCCATCCCCGAACCCGACCCATCTTATATTTAACTCTTTTTATTTTTTTTTCTTTTGTAGAATAAGTGGTGTCAAAATTTTAAAAAATTGAAGAATGGAAGAACTTCAAATTTATTGTATCGATTATGCATTAGTTGGATGTTGTTTTAGATATAATATTTTATTTTAGAATTTAATATTTGATTTTATAATGTTATTTTGTAAGGATTTTATAATATATATATATATATATTTAAATTAATATTTTAAAAAAATAAGACGGAGATGGGTATGGATATGGGGATACCCATGAAAATATCCACGAAGAAAACCAACCCCGAAACCCGCGGGATCCCCGAAACTCGCTGGATACCCGAAACTCGACGGGAATAGGGATGATATTTAAATTATGATATCCGACGGAGATGGGGACGGGGATGGTATATGGATTTGGGTTTTAGGGACGGAAATGGAGAAAACTTCCCCGCGAACTCCCGAATCCGTTGCCATCCCTGAAGGTCAATCTCATTGAGCTGACTTGGTCAGAAAGCTCATGAGTCGCTTGTAAGGTTGTTGACTTTAAAATTTCGCATCTTTAAGAAAAAAACAACAGCTAGCAAAAGAACTCGATGTGCTTTGATCAACGTAACAGAAAACACATATAGCCAGTAAGAGTTATTTTAGCACTTTATCATGTTCTTATGCAGGTTTCATGCTGCCATCTTCCAACAAAACATTTGACTATAACTTCGCATCAGATGAAGCAGCAAAGCACAAGTCAAAACAAAACACTTTACACGCGTAGAACAGTCAAACCTCAAAACTGGTTTAGTGTTTTCCCCCCATTAGACTATTCTATCCTACCCCACCCCAAATGATCCATCGACCTGGATATCATTTGTTCTAAGCAAAATAAGAAAAGACTAGCATTACCGTGTTGGAGAATGCCCCTGGCCCTTCATTGCTGGTTCTCAACTTGATTCCTGAGTTGTTGACTATTTGCGGTGAACAAGCACAAATCTTGGCTGCAAACACTAACCACGGCGTTCTTGATCAAGCTGCAGTCCACTTGGTTCTTGAGTTGCTCTTTTGCAGTGAACAGGCACAAGTCTTGCCGATAAACGGTGACAGAAGCATTCTCAACCAAACTGCAGAATGTCAAGCCGGGAGCTGCGCCGCAAGGGGCTTGAAGCTGCATATGGTTTCCAAAGAGATGGGGTGGCATATTGTCCAACTGCTGTCGATTCTCAAATTTATCAAATGGGAGCTGGTTCTGTTCATCTTGGAGAGACAATTTGGTCCGTTTTGCAGTTGCTCCAATTGGTAGATCTGTGTTTGCAATCGCTTCCACATCGTACCTACTGAGTTCAAAGTTAGTGACGGCATTTGTGCCGCGAAACTTGATGGCAGCCACATCGTATGCCTCAGCAGCTTCTTCTTCAGTAGCTGTGAAAGGGTCCAACTTTTAGTGTATTTCAACTTCAAAATGCGTAATGGCCGATGAGTACAAAAAGGCATAGACAGATTAATTTTTTTCATATGCTAAAACACTAGCTGATCTAAAACAGATGATGCAAACCCAATTAGTTGAGAGCTAATACTCAGATTTCAATCCCTCAAGAATTTATAATCGAACTACCACGAAGTACCCACCAAAGGTCCCTAGATAGAGATCCTTGTTGCCTGCAACTCGGCCTATCCGTGCCTGCCACCGTCCATGTTGATGGTGCCTGATAAAAATTACAGAAAACAATCATCTCAGGAAGTTTTGAAGCATTAGTCGCAAGGTGCGTGATATCAGCAGGCATAATGTAAAAGCAAGAAATTATTTATCTTAACACAGTTTTCACCTAGTCACTCCTCTGTAGATGGAAGCGCCCCTTGAGAATCCACTGCTTTTTCTAGAAATCCATACAGAAAACAAATTTACGCAGATGCAACAATTTAGCTTTTTATCCTGTAACAGAACTGTGGGCCAATACCTTCTTATAGATGCAATAAACTCTTGCTTAGACATACACTTCATTTCTTCAATCTCCTTGCTGTAATTGCTTACCTACAAATTAAAGAATACTTAAGGTTTATCAGTAGGCTATCAAAGAGGGTTTGCAGGGGCAAAAGGAAATAGAGGAACTTCTCCAATCTTATTTACTTGAACGGAATCGAAAGAAAAGACAGAATGAAAAACATAAATATTTTTCCTTGTATTGGAAACAAAACTGTGTTGGTCGATCATTGATGGTGCCAAACAGTTTGGCCCTTAAAGTAAAGAACCAGAATAAATAGAATGATGCACATAAATGCCTCTTAGCATTAAAGATTTGGCAGTGGAAAAGATTACTGGGAAGTTGGTCGTGGCCGTCGGACCCCAGTATTTTAGAGCTGCAAGATCATAAGCTATTGCTGCCTTTTGTTCTTTATCATAACCACCTGTATTCGTTGAAGCCCCATTAGCATCTTGGTTCATGAACTAATTCATCTCTTATAAATTGAGAAAGGAAGAACACTCACCCAGATACACTGAAGACAAATAGCCACGATATTCCCATGCAAAACAAAAACAGAAATGGTAGATTAGACAAAAGGAATAACAAAAGGCTATATTAAGTGAGAGATTATCTGCTGCTGTTCTAGTTATTTTTTTAAGAAAATTTTAAGAAAATGAAAGCAAAAGACAACTTCACTCTGGCTTTCTAGCCTTTTGCTATGCAAACCTATTATCAAATCAAGATCCTCTACGTTCAAGTTCAACAACAGAATCATTAATTAGCGGACAGCAAAATATCCAAAGAAGTTGCCGCAGAAAATTTAACTTCAGGGAACCAGTTCGACTAAATGAAATGGGTGCACTTCGCAAAAGGATTTGTAGGTACTGGAGAAGCAAAGAAATCCAAACTGTTCCAGTGTAAAATCAGAATAAACCCCAGCAAAAGCATACGAACGAAGCTACAATCTGATTGATGGGAATCACTAAAGAATGAATGACCTTTTGGTAATATTACTTCAATCAAACAGAACAAGCAAAAAATACCCTCCCTATTTCCGTGTAACATCAGAGTATTACATCATTCAATCTCCAGCTAAAGTGAAGCTTAACGTGATTGATAGATGGGCGAGTTGATTCACGCACAACCAATCTGGTGAAGTGACTAATGGTAACTCTGCCTGCACTGCTGCTTATGGGCTCGAGTCAAAGGAGCTCTACGTCTGCACCAGAGAGACTCATTTTGACAAGGAGCAAGCCTCCTTCCCTCCTGCTGAAAAAGTTCGACCAGTTGCAGCGTACCCTGTCTTCACTGATACGACTCACCCCTTTCTTTTCCACGCAGATTAAGAGCGGTGTGTCGTCACATCAGTGTCACTCACTCAAATAAATCCTACATATCTCTCTCTGGTGTCCTATGCCTATGATGGAACCCGAACCCTCTCACTGTGGCAGAGGACACAGAGCTGGCTGACATGCCAAGCAAAGATCGACTAGAATAGGTGGGGCCCGTGATGTTACCGATATCGCTATTCTTTCTTTTATTAAATAAGGTGTGGAGTGCGATCAGGTGGGGGATCGACTGTGACAGTCAAGGAAAAAAGAAAATTGGATTGCTGTGGGAGCGGCGCGGCATCTCGCGGACAACGTGCAACCAAATCCGCCAGCTGCTGCAGCGGCCGTACCGCTGCCCTCGGGAGGCAGGCAGTACGCAACATGCATTTACCGTCAATTATCTCTCGCTGAATTCTCCATTCAATCTCAGTTAAATTATACGTTAGATGAAGATAAAAAAAATGAGGAATTTTGCATGGAGATGGAGGAGCAGAGCGACCTTGGCGACCCTTGCGCTTCTGTCCCTCCCTTCGGCACGTGTTGTCCCAGAGATGCGCCTCATACCGCCCCGTCCACCGGTGCCTGCCGCAGAAGGCGCGCACGAGTGAGCTCGCTCCCGTCACATGCACGTGTGGCGTTGAGCGCCGACTAATTAATCGATTAAATTAATTAATTAAACTAATGATCACCTGGTCACGCCGCGGTAGACCGACGTTCGCTGGCCGGCCGCGGCCGGAACTAGAGGCCCTGTGGCGGCAGGGGAGGAGACCTCGACGACAGCCGTGCCAGCGGAGGAGAAATCCTGTGCGTCGGTCACCTGAGCGAGGGGATCCGAGCAGGGTGCGGCGGTGAGGAGGTCTTCGAGTTTGAGATCTGCCGCAGCAGGGGCGGGAGGGAAGAAGTACTGGAAGTATGACTCGTGGTCATCGTTGGAGGAGTGGACGAGGTCGAAGGCAGCAGCTGGCGGACGGAGGAGCATCTCCACCGGCGGGAGGCCGAAGGAGATCCAGTTGTGACCCATACTTGAGACGGGAAGAAGACAAGCAAGTTTGAAATTGGGGGATGGGGGTGCGCGAGCAGCTAATGCGATCGACAAGAGACGAGAGGGACAAAAAGAGAGGATGGCGCTTAGCGTTGCTGACTGTGGCAAAAGAGTCATGCATAATAAATAGCATTAGAAAGAAGAGATAGGATAGAAAGAGAGAGAGAGAGAGGTGCCTACCGGTGGTGCTGGCTATCTCGCCGCTGCAGTCAAGGATATCTGTCATTAAGAAGAAGCGCAGCTTTGCGGATGTCCGGGCGGCGAAGCGAAAGAAAATTTTTTAAAATTAAAAATAAATCAACCGCCTTTTTAGGCGGAGAGAGAAAAAGTAGTTTTGTTTTCCTTTTCTTTTTTTTCTTTCTATTTGATCAATTTAAAGGATCACTCCAAGTTTCTGTTTCACCCCCAATCAATCTCGTCTCTCTTCCTTTGTTTTCATTGAATATGTTCGAATGCACAATAATTATAAATATATTTGTTTCGACTTCTCGTCGACGACGGCCACAACATCGGATAATAGGAGACCACGTCAATCTGCACTTTCATATCGATGAGAGAGGCCTGAGGAGACAACAAATGAACGCATGGGTCAGCGGGGCGCCGGGGAATCCCAGCGTGGCCACTCCGACGCTCAAGTCAAGCAACGAGCAAAGAAGTGTGTAATCTGACTCCGAAAAAAAGTCATTTTCATTGTCATACCTATGGTGTTTATATAGGAGGGGCGGGGCGGTATTTGAGGATCTCCATGTCTGTGATTGGCTCTCAATCCGCTATTGATGTGGTAAGGATAATCTTTGAGGGTTTTTGGTTATCCGATGGCTTGAGGTCGTAAATCTTCCTCTGACAATTCTGATCGCATGCGTTATTTTCTTTAGATGATTAGGCGGGGCCAAGTAAGGGACTTGGTCTATGCTCTCATTCTCGTAGATGAGCTGCCGATTCTTGTGGAGAGGTTGGCGGGGTGCTCCGCTGATATACATGCCGCAGGCGGAGGTCGGGAGTGGCCGATTTGGGGAGGCGCGCCTAGGATGCCTGTGCACTGGTGGCCTTGCTTTAGTGGGGAGATCTTTGTATAGCGGTCCGGCTATCCTTGTTAGGGTCATGCCCGGGAGTATGTGTGTGCTGTCAGGACTTTATCTTGAGGTAGGCGCGTGATGTCCTGATCCATTGTGAGGTGGGCGTGCAATGTCGATTCCTTGCCTTGAGGTAGGCATGCGAAGCCGGTACTTTGTCGGGAGGTAGGCAGGCGATGATAATACCTTGTCAGGAGGTAGGCATGCGATGCTTGTACCTGGTCCGAAGGTAGGCATGCGAGGTCGGTACCCTGTCGGGAGGTAGGCATGCGATGCTTGTACCTAGTCCGTAGATAGTCATGCGAGGCCGGTACCTTGTCGGGAGGTAGGCATGCGATGCTTGTACCTGGTCCGGAGGTAGGCATGCGAGGCCGATACCTTGTCGGGAGGTAGGCATGTGATGCTTGTACCTGGTCCGGAGATAGGCATGCGAGGCCGGTACCTTGTCAGGAGGTAGGCATGCGATTACGAGGTTGGTTATGAGGTGGCGCATTATCATTAAGGGATGGCTCTCAATACGGCAGAGAGCTCATCTAGTACATCCTCGTGTATGTTATCCCCTTCCTGAGGTTTACATTCTGCCTGATTATCGTTTGGTTTGAGGATGACCTATCCGTGCTGACGGAGAAGGGGGTCTAGATATTTCATGTGAGTTCTGCGCCTTTTGTGTTAATGGAGGAGCTCGTCTTCTAGGGAGGTTGATCTTCCCTACCTTTGCAGGCTCCCTTGGTCTCGAGAAGATACCGCCCCAGGATCCTTCTTCCTCCTCTATGCCACGTGTTCCTCCTTCCTCGAGGTATATTTGCTCCTGATCACAAGCCTTCCGACCTAGTTTAGTCGAAGGAGATGAAGGTGACTGACTGAACTCGAGTCGGACTTAAGTGTCCTTTCTTTTTTATGCCGCTTTATCGTTGTGGCTCTGGTAAGTTTCTCGCCCGATTTATTACTCTTCCTAGTCCGTCGATCTGAGGTTTTGACGCGTCAACGGTTGAGATCAGCTGACCGTTTGATTTATCTCTTCTTCCCTTCGCCTTCTCCGTTTACTCCGCCTAACCCTAGTTCTTGCTTTCGAGTCTTCGGTCGCCTTCGCTCCGACTTCCCTTGCGAGCCCTGCGCCGCCCGTAAGTCTTCCTTCCTTTCCCTTAAGTGTTCTGGTCGCCTTCCTTGCGTTCTTTGAGTTCTTCTTCCTTTTCTCTCGAAACCCTAGTTTTCCGTCTCAGGTCACCTTTTTCCCGTGTGCCATTCTTGTGGCTTAGTTCTCTTCTGGTTATCCTCTCTGCCTTTGCCTCCTCTTTCGCTTAGGGTTTCCTCTTGCGAGCTCCCCTGATTTTATTAGTCACTAGTTCCTTTGAATCCCGTTGCCCTTCGTCTTCCTTGGTGCTGGTCCTAATGTCGACCAAGGTATTGTGGTACGAGAGGTGTAAACCTTCTCGGTTTATTGAGGATGACGGGATCCTGCTTCGCGCCCAATACGGGATTCCTGCCGATCACCAAGTTTTAGTTCCTACTAGGGCTCAGAGACCTCACAAACCTCCATCGGGGTACGTGACTTTCTTTCGTGAACAAATGGAAGGAGGTCTGCGTTTTCCCATTCCGTACTTTTTGCAAAACCTCGCCTCCTACTTTTAGTTTTCGCTTTCCCAGCTAGCTCCAAATTCTTTCAGCCTGGTTTGTGGTGCTTCTGTTATCTTCGACGTCTACCAAGTTCCTAGGGATTCCACTACCTTCCATTACTTCTTCGACCTCAAGAAGGGAGGGAGAGGTGAGATTTATTTATCCGCTAGGCCTGGCCATAATTTCTTAGACAACTATCCCACCTCTCATAAGGGCTGGAAGGATAGATATTTCTTCCTTAAACCACCTCACCCTTATTCTTGGCCGACTTTGTTCCGTCCAGAGCCATTTCCCTCTCCCAACTTGGACCAATATAGGTTCAGCCATATCTTCTTGACGACTTCTAAGATTTTGTTGGACCTCAAGTTCTATGTGCAAGCCCTAATAGCCAACGAGGTCCTATTGTATAAGGCTGGGCTGAGTCCCAACGACATTCCCTTGGGTGTCTCCTTGAGTAAGTTCTTCTGGTGTCGTTTATAATTCCTTTTTACTACTAACTAATTCTTCCTTCTCTATTCTTGGTAGGGGATATCATGCTGACCGCTTCGGTGAAGAAGAGTATGAAATGTGAGCTTACAACTACCGATAGTTGGTGGGTGGGAGAGGATGCTGCTGGCTCTTCCGGGGCTACCCCCGAGCCGGAGGAGGCCGCTGTTGGTGCTGAGCTTGAGAATTCTGTCGTGAATGAGGAGGCCAAGACCTCGGCTGCGGAGGAAGCGGGGACCTCGGCCCCAGAGGAAGCTAGGACCTCGGCTGCCGCTGCTGCTGATGAGGAGGTATCCCTACCGACCCCTTTTGAGGGCCTAGTTCATTTTCACGTCCCCATTGAGTCCTTCGGGGAGGGGGTTTCATACGCGGCAGTGGAGTTGGGTCCTTCTTCGGTAACCGTGTCGCCTCCAGAGGCTCCTCCAGTAGACGTTCCCACATTCAAGGCCGTCAGGGAGACCCGCTCCCGAAAGAGAGTTAGGGAGGCCAGGAAGTAGGTTTCCTCTGCCCTAGGGGGATCGGAGCCGATTGTTATAGATATAACTGAGCTTGCGGAGGACCCGGTTACTCTTCCGGAGTTAGAGCCATTGTCGGTCTCCCTGCTAAGATCCATCCTCCCTGAGCTCTGTACCAAGCGAGTTCATGACAAAGGCAAGTCTCTTGCTAGCTCCTCCGAAGGTGCCGAAGCACCTGTGAGTCAGACCGAGCAGGTGCAGTCGAAGAAGTCGCGGGCTACATGTCCTCCTCGTGTTTCAGTGAGTTCAGAACCCCCCTTGCAAACCACCCCTTCGGTCCTTGCTGACAATACTCGAGCCTCGGTGGAAGATTACAGGCGCTATGAAGCGGAAGTGCTTCCTAAGCTGCCTAACAACTGGCTGTGTCAACGCATAAATGGGACTTTTGCTAGGGTATGTTTTCATTTCTTTCCTTGTTTTCGCGACTTACTCCTAACGCTTTGGTGATTCCGTTGTGCCCGCCCTCAGCTTTTGAAGGAGTACCAAGAACTGGAACGTCGGGTCCCCCCACTGGAAGCTGCCAAACGTCAACTCGAAACTCAGGTGGCTGATGTGCATAGGGTTTATATTCGTATTTACACTTTATCTGTGCATAGGGTTTATATTCGTATTTACACTTTATTTGCACATCTTTCTGATTTTATTGTTATATCTTGTGTGCATTGCATCCCTAATCCGTGCATTTAGGCATATATCTTACATTTCCTAGTTCGGAGATCTGCTCTTGCTTTTACTTGTTTCAGGATGGAAGATGGAGCAAAATCGGGCAAAATCGGAGTTACCATTGAATACAAGGCAAGACAGGGCCGTGCCTCACAGGCACGGCCGTGTCTAATCAAGTTCCTGGCCGTGCTTCACAAGGCACGGGCGTGTCTACAAACAGATTATCAACAAGCCCTGGCCGTGCCTCACAGGCACGGCCGTGCCATCGTCCCCTTTCAGCAGCAGACAGGGCCGTGTCTATCAGACACGGTCGTGCTTCAAAACAGAAGAGAGCCAAGGCTTGGCCGTGCCTCCCAGGCACGGCCGTGCCTCCAAACAGAAGACCAGAAGCTGCTGGCCGTGCCCCACAGGCACGGCCGTGTTTATCATCAGAAGGGTCCCTGCTGTTGGCCGTGCCTCCCAGGCACGGCCGTGCCCTGCAAAACCGGAAGCAACAGGCTGTGGCCGTGCCTCACAAGCACGACCGTGCCTCCAATCAGAGACACGACTGCCTCTGGCCGTGCCTAAAAGGCACGGCCGTGCCCCTAAACAGAACCTTCACAGCTTCTGGCCGTGCCTTCCAGGCACGGCCGTGTGGACGGAGGCGTGTCTGACCACGGGCTGCAGCTATAAATACCTCTTTTTGGGACCCTAGCAAAGGGGGAAGACCTTGGAGAGCCACCGGAGCTATTCTAGAGCCACCGACGCCTATTCCGGAGCGAGATTCGACGATCCATCCACTGATCCGGCTGCTCCATCCCATCTTCATCACATCTACGTGGAGATTTCAGTCCGAGGAAGAACGATAAGTCCTATTTCCTGCATTTCTCATTTTATCTTTGATTAGGATGAACTCTTCTTTTCCTTGTATTGTAACCTCCACGATATGGAGTAGTTCCCTAGATTCTAGGATGTAGGATGAATCGGGTGTAATTGGATGATTGTAACTTGGATTTGTTAATCTACCGTTTTCTATGATTTGATTGTGTCTATTGCCTTATGGATTGATGCTTGTGTTGTGATTGATGATATGCTTATGTATGAATCTATGAGGGTAGGGATTAGTTGTGATTTGAGGAATCATTAGGCCGTACACCGGGGCGCTTCGTGACAGGAAGAAAGCCTTGAACCGGGCGAGTTTCCGAGGGGTTTCTTAAATCATAATTAGTTTCTATGAGGGATAGCTAGCGGTTATTCATTGTTGGAGAGAGGTCCGTAAAACAGATATCCTGTGACAGGGGATAGGATTTTAGTAGCATTCCGGGGCGCCTGAGTGACACAGGAAAGCCTTGAACCGGGCTATCTAGAATCACCTTGATCTAACAATGATGACGTAAGAACACCAATGCTTTATTCTGAGGATACCTGACGAGGTCTAATCGGATATATTGGTTAGCATTCCTACAATTGTACAATTATTGAGGAAAGGTAGAGGATCCAAGTCAATTAACCAATTCCCTGAGGAGTCCGAAGTCCTAGGATCGTTCCACATTCATTGTCACAGTCGTTTCCTTTCTCCGATTTTAGGATAAAGTACTCTAGGACACTCCCTTCTCCCCCACAACAACTCATGCTCATTTTCTCTCCCACCTTTTTGTGCTAGTTTCTAGTAAGTAATTCCACGGTCCCTGTGGATTCGATCTTTTTATTACTTGACGACGCCCGTATACTTGCGGGAGCCTATCAATCGATCGGCCTCGACCTCATTCGGCCGCTCACCTTACTCGGCCTCGAGCTCATTAGGCCACCTATCGCATTCGGCCTTAACCTCATTCGGCCGCTCACCTCATTCGGCCTCGACCTCACTCGACCGCTTACCTTATTCGGTCTCGACCTCATTCAGCCGACCTCGACCTCATTCGGCCGACCATGACCTCATTCGGCCAGCCTCGACCTCATTCGGCCGCTCATCTTACTCGGCCTCGACCTCATTCGGCCGCTTACCTCATTCGGCCTCGACCTCATTCGGCCGATCACCTTATTCGGCCTCGACCTCATTCGGCCGACCTCGACCTCATTCGGCCGCTTACTTCGCTCGGCCTCGACCTCATTCGACCGCTAACCTTACTCGGCCTCGATCTCATTCGGCCGCTTACCTCACTCGGCCTCGACCTCATTCGGCCGCCTACCTAACTCGGCCTTGACCTCGCTCGGCCTCGACCTCATTCAGCCGCTCACCTCACTCGGCCTCGACCTCACTCGACCGCTTACCTTATTCGGCCTCGACCTCATTCGGCCGACCTCGACCTCATTCGGCCGCTTACTTCGATCGGCCTCGACCTCATTCGGCCGCTTACCTTACCGGCCTCGACCTCATTCGGCCGCCTACCTCATTCGGCCTTGACCTCATTCGGCCGCTCACCTCATTCGGCCTCGACCTCACTCGGCCGCTTACCTTATTCGGCCTCGACCTCATTCGGCCGACCTCGACCTCATTCGCCGACCTCGACCTCATTCGGTCGGCCTCGACCTCATTCGGCCGCTCACTTACTCCTCGACCTCATTCGGCCTCGACCTCATTCGGCCTCGACCTCATTCGGCCTCACCTCATTCGGCCTCGACCTCACTCGGCCGCTCACCTCATTCGGCCTCGACCTCACTCGGCCGCTTACCTTATTCGGCCTCGACCTCATTCGGCCGACCTCGACCTCATTCGGCCGACCTCGACCTCATTCGGCCGTTTACCTCATACGGCCTCGACCTCATTCGGCCGCCTCGACCTCATTCGGCCGCTCATCTTACTCGGCCTCGACCTCATTCGGCCGCTTACCGCATTCGGCCTTGACCTCATTCTCATCATACCTCATTCGGCCGCTCACCTCATTCGGCCTCGACCTCACTCGGCCGCTCACCTCATTCGGCCTCGACCTCACTCGGTCGCTTACCTTATTCGGCCTCGACCTCATTCGGCCGACCTCGACCTCATTCGGCCGACCTCGACCTCATTCGGCCGGCCTCGACCTCATTCGGCCGCTCATCTTACTCGGCCTCGACCTCATTAGGCCGCTTACCGCATTCGGCCTTGACCTCATTCGGCCGCTCACCTCATTCGGCCTCGACCTCACTCGGCCGCCTACCTTATTCGGCCTCGACCTCATTCGGCCGCCTCACCTCATTCGACCGGCCTCGACCTCATTCGGCCGCTTACCTCACTCGGCCTCGACCTCATTCGGCCGCTTACCTCACTCGGCCTCGACCTCATTCGGCCGCTCACCTCACTCGGCCTCGACCTCACTCGGCCGCTTACGGCCTCGACCTCAACTCTTGCCGAACTCGACCTCGGCTTACCTCGATCGGCCTCGACCTCATTCGGCCGCTCACCTTACTCGGCCTCGGCCTCGACCTCATTCGGCCGCTCACCTCATTCGGCCTCGACCTCACTCGGCCGCTTACCTTATTCGACCTCGACCTCATTCGGCCGACCTCGACCTCATTCGGCCGACCTCGACCTCATTCGGCCGACCTCGACCTCATTCGGCCGCTTATCTCACTCGGCCTCGACCTCATTCGGCCGCTTACCTTGATCGACCTTGACCTCATTCGGCCGCTCACCTCATTCGGCCTCGACCTCACTCGGCCGCTTACCTTATTCGGCCTCGACCTCGACCTCATTCGGCCGCCTCGACCTCATTCGGCCTCGACCTTACTCGGCCGACCTCTCGACCTCATTCGGCCTTGACCTCATTCGGCCGCTCACCTCATTCGGCCTCGACCTCACTCGGCCGCTTACCTTATTCGGCCTCGACCTCATTCGGCCGACCTCGACCTCATTCGGCCGACCTCGACCTCATTCGGCCGCTCATCTTACTCGGCCTCGACCTCATTCCCGCTTACCGCATTCGGCCTTGACCTCATTCGGCCGCTCACCTCATTCGGCCTCGACCTCACTCGGCCGCTTACCTTATTCGGCCTTGACCTCGCTCGGCGCTCAACCTCATTCGGCCTCGACCTCATTCGGCCGGCCTCGACCTCGATCACTCGGCCGCTTACCTCGACCTCGACCTCATTCGGCCGACCTCGACCTCATTCGGCCGCTTACCTCATCGGCCTCGACCTCATTCGGCCGCTTACCTCACTCGGCCTCGACCTCACTCGGCCGCTTACCTTATTCGGCCTCGACCTCATTCGGCCGCTCATTCGACCTCGACCTCATTCGGCCGACCTCGACCTCATTCGGCCGACCTCGACCTTATTCGGCCGCTCATTCGGCCTCGACCTCATTAGGCCGCTTACCTCATTCGGCCTTGACCTCATTCGGCCGCTCACCTCATTCGGCCTCGACCTCACTCGGCCGCTTACCTTATTCGGCCTCGACCTCATTCGGCCGACCTTGACCTCATTCGGCCGCTCACCTCGACCTCACTCGGCCGCTTACCTCATTCGGCCTCGACCTCACCTCGATTCCTCAACCTCGGCCGACCTCGACCTCATCGGCCGCTTACCTCATTCGGCCTTGACCTCATTCGGCCGCTCACCTCATTCGGCCTCGACCTCACTCGGCCGCTTACCTTATTCCCTCGACCTCATTCGGCCGACCTCGACCTCATTCGGCCGACCTCGACCTCGTTCGACCGCTCATCTTACTCGGCCTTGACCTCATTCGGCCGCTTACTGCCTCACTTGGCCTCTACATCGGTCTCACCCGACCACTCTGTCACTCAACAACCCGGCAACTCTGCCGCTCTATCAACTCCTCCACTCATCCAAATCTTTCAGCCACTCATCCCGACTATCTCGTCTCGGCTACCTCAAGTTAGGCACCTCATCCCAACAGCTCATCACCAATATGGTAAGAGAGACGATTAGATCAGTATACATAGTCCAGTCAGTCGGACTACGCCTCCTTCGACTAGACTTGGAGGGGAGGCTTGTGATCCGGCTCGTTACCACCCAGCCAAAGGGATAAGGACAACGACCAATTCCCCAAACTTGGCCCCCCTAAAAACCTGCATATTAATGCACCAGACCGTTAGATGAAGATCGGCAAATCTGAACCATTGATATTCGAAAACCTTCAAAAGATTATCCTTACCATGTCAACAACCAATCACATGCGCCGATCTCCACAAATAACGCTCCGCCTGATATTATATAAATCCTGCAGGTATGAAGGAAAAAGGAGGGCTCTCTCTCTCTTCTCTTTTATTTCTCTTTCAATTTCATACGCGCATATATTTCTTCTATTTCGGCTCTAACTTGAGCGTCGGAGTGGCTTGCCGGGGTCCCCCGGCGCCATTCTAACCCTCCTTTTTCTTAGTGATTTTCAGGTTCCCTCTTTTGGCGATTCTTTCCGAGGAGCGCAGTTCTGATCTGGCGTACAAATCATCCACGGCGAATTAATCGGAACAATTGTGGTAAACCCCCATAAGGGATATCTAATGGTTGATGGCCACTAGGACAAGGTCCTTAACAAGATAATTTGTGACAGAGGGTAGGAATCTAGTAGCATTCCGGGGCGCCTGAGTGACAGCGGAAATGCCTTGAACCGGGGTATCTAGAATCACCTTTACTAGAGGGCCACAACAAAGGACTTCAAGGTCAATTGCCAATAAAGCCTGACGAGGTAGAGTTGGTATTTTGGTTAGAATCCCTACAAGGTGGTAAGCATTGAGAGTTAAGGAATGAACATGAATTAGGGACTTCACCTAGCATGGATGTGAAATCGAAATCCTAAACTTATCCATCTCATCCATAAACCCCATGCCAATCTCTTTTCCTCTGTTACACACAACACCAATCCTTAACTCAACCATTTCCTTCTGAGTCTAGATAACTATTACAGTGACATCACTATAGCTAATACACAGTCCCTGTGGATCGATATCTTTTTATTACTTGACGACACCCGTATACTTGCGGGAGCCTATCAGTGGCCGACCTTCAAGCCCAGTCGAAGACCCCCCTCGTCGAGGCAGAGCTAGCCAGGGTAAAGGCCCTCGCGGAGACTTCCCGCTTGGAGGCCGAGGAGGCTCGTGCCGAAGTGAAGAGGGGCTCTGGAGAGTTGGCGAGGCTACGCAAGGATGCCGAGCTCCGGACCTCCCGTCTCCTGCAGCTAGAACAAGAACTGCAAGTCTACCAAGCTGCGCTGAAGCCTTCTCAGAGGGAGTTAGCTTCTACTCGACAGGAGGTGGCCCAGCTGAAGGAGGGGGGCAAAGTAAGTTGGAGGCTGACCTATCCTCTCAATGCAGGTAACGGGAGGAGATCCATAAAGAGCTTCTAGAGAGTATCCAACAGAGACAGGCTATGGAGCTCCAACTATCGGAAGAAAAGAATTCCCGGGCTCAATTGTCTGCTGACCATGAGAAAGTGCTATCCGACCTCCGAGGGGAGCTGGCTAGCATGAAGAAGGAGGAGGAGCAACACTGGCAGGAGAGGAAGGCTCCTTCCTGAAGTCGCCAGAGTTTTATGAGTTGTTAGGGGCTCGGACTAGTAGGATGTTGAAGCACGGCTTTGATGGGGCGGGGAAGCAGTTTGTGTGGTCGGGCCTGATACCAAAGGGGGCCGACCTAAGTTTCTTGGATCCCCATAAAGTATGGGATGAACTCCCGGAGGAGGAGAAGCAAGACTGAACGACTGTCCACTACACTCACTACTAGAAAAATGTTAATAGACAACGCGAAAAATGCGTTGTCGTTGTGGGTTAAAAAGCGTTGTAAGAGGCCCTGTTGTAAAAGGGGTCCCTCAACGACAACGCTTTTTAAGCGTTGTCTTTGTTAACATCGACAACACCTTCGCAACGCAGAAAAAGCGTTGTAAATATTACAACATTTTTTGCGACGCTTTAAAAATGTTGTTTTTAATAGGTATGACAACACATTTTGCAACGGTTAAAAAGCGTTGTAATTTTGTTACAAATTTTGATAGCTTTCCGCAAGTGCACGGAATGTCGTCAAGTAATAAAAAGATATCGATCCACAGGGACTGTGTATTAGCTATAGTGATGTCACTAATATAGTTATCTAGACTCAGAGTGAAATGGTTGAGTTGAGAATTGGTGTTGTATGTGACAGAAGAAGAGAGATTGGCTTGGGGTTTATGGATGAGATGGATAAGTTTAGGATTTCGGTTTCACATCCATGCTAGGTGAAGTCCCTAATTCATGTTCATTCCCTTATTCTCAATGTCTACCACCTTGTAGGGATTCTAACCAAAATACCAACTCTACCTCGTCAGGCTTTGTTGGCAATTACCTTGAAGTCCTATGTTGTGGCCCTCTAGTAAAGGTGATTCTAGATAGCCCGGTTCAAGGTCTGCCCGCTGTCACCCAGGCGCCCCGGAATACTATTAGATTCCTACCCTCTGTCACAGGGTATCTTGTTAAGGACCTTGTCCTAGTGGCCATCAACCATTAGATATCCCTTATGGGGGTTTACCACTATGTAGGAATCACTTTGGACTCGCCCGGTTCAAGGTCTGCCCGTCGTCACTAGGCGCCCCGGTGTACGGCCTAGGATCTCCCCTACAAGTAATCTACCCCTCATAATCATGCATATTGCTCACACAAATATTTCATCAAACACGTTCAAGGCACAATACACATGAAACAAAGGTAAACATTTCATTGAATAGGGAAAATGTCATAAACAAGTTCATACATCACCATCTTCAATTGGACCCTGAACCAAAGTTGTAGAGCTTTGAATTATCTTCAATTTG
>NC_133877.1:8723904-8724827 GCF_044706935.1 Curcuma longa | reverse complement strand
GCGTCCGTCAGGGCTCTGATAAGGGCGGGCGTTACAATGGTAGCTCAAAAACGCCCAGGCAAAAGCAGAGGAGGAGATTGGGCGTTACACGCGAAGATTCAAGAGTTGCGTAATGAGGAGAGACAACTTCGAGATTCCTCTCTCACGTTGAAGCGTTGTCTATTAACGGGAGGCCGAATTGGTTGAGGCCATAGATCAACTTCAGGGGCTGAAGGCCGACCTTGTTAAGGAGCACGAACAGGGGATTCGGCGGCTATCTGAGGCTCAGGTTAAGGAAGAACAACTTGGTCTTGAGCTCAACGCAGCTCAGGTGGAGATGGAGGTATATGCAGACGAGAGAGGAAGTTCGGTTCGCGAAGCGTCATCAGATCTTCCTTTCTTCGCCTGACTTTTACCACTTGGTTGCCGGAGCGAGCAAAATGATGGAATATGGTTTCGAGGGTGCCATTCTTCAATTTATGAGGTCGGGTTTGGTTGATCGAAATGCCGACCTCAGTTTCTTGGATTTGAAGGCAGCTTGGAATGCCCTTACCCGAGACCGTTCGACAAGATCTTCCCCACCCCGAAGGTGTCGTCGGATCAGAAGCTTCGGGGGCTCCCGTTGATCAAGTGGGGGCTTGTTCCGTGACCACCGGTCCTCCTCCAATTAATCGCCAGTCCTAACCTACTGCGCCCCAGGCTCTACTAAGCAAGAAATTGTTTACCGGGGCCCAGCAGGCCTCGGTTTCCTTTTTGTTTTCTTTTTTCGTTCCCTCTTCTCCCTTTTGATATTTCCTTAGTTTGGGATGGGCTACTCCCTGTAGTTTCCGGCGTCTCTGCGCGGGCTTCTGTGCTTGACCGATTGATAACTAAACATTTTATTTGCGTTTGCGTCCTAGCTGTCTGTGTTAGGAAATCAGGCCGCAAAAGCTGCTTTTTGCGTT
>NC_133877.1:8721104-8723804 GCF_044706935.1 Curcuma longa | reverse complement strand
TATGATCTACGCTCATCACTTTTCCTTTGCCAAGACTACGCTTGGACTTTCCTGCAAACTTGCATCACACATGTTAGATCACAAGTATTGCCTAACTTCAAACATAGTTTAGCCAAACATTGAAACTCAATGCACTTGGGGCAACTATTGCACCAACAGTACGACCCCAGGCAGGCTCTACTAATGGAAATAGGAGGCATGGAGAAGAAGGCTCGAGCGAGTCACAAGCAGAGGAGGTAGTCAGGGATGCTCGTAAAGGGAAGGCCCCAGCAAACCGTACTGCTGACCTTCCTGAAACCCCGTTTGCATGAGAAATCCTAGAGCAAGAGCTGCCCTGACATTTCCGACCTCCCCAAGTGGGAGAATACAATGGGTCCGCCGACCCTGAAGATCATTTATGTCGCTTTGAGAATGCCTGCTTGTTGCATCAATATACAGATGACATCAAGTGCAAGTT
Source organism: Curcuma longa (assembly GCF_044706935.1). Taxonomy (NCBI): domain Eukaryota; kingdom Viridiplantae; phylum Streptophyta; class Magnoliopsida; order Zingiberales; family Zingiberaceae; genus Curcuma; species Curcuma longa. Next base: position 8,723,347 of record NC_133877.1, on the reverse strand, counting down.
GTTTCTCAACACACTCTCCGAATCAGCTCAACGCTGGTTTAACAAGTTACCGGGCTCTACCATATAGTCCTTCAGGGACTTCAAAGAGGTCTTCCTGCATCAGTTCGCCAGTAGCTGGAAGCACCAAAAGACCCCATTGAATCTCTTCACGATGAAGCAAAAGCCCCGAGAAACTCTGCGGGAGTAATCTTCGTCGTTTCAACCAAGAAGCCTGTGAAGTACCGTCCACTCCCTCAGATGTTTTGACAAGTGTTTTCACTTTCAGGGATTGCTAGAGGGAGATTTCTTTCGATCCCTCGTGAAAAAACTACCTGTTAGCTATCAGAAGTTATTAGAAAGAGCCACCAAATATATACACTTGGAGGAAAGCTGATGTGCGTAGGATTTATAACTGTTTCTTATACTTTATTCGCACATCTTTCTGCTTTTCATGCTGTATCTTGCGTATATTACATCCTTTATCTGTGCATTAGGCATTGTATTCCCTATTTTCTAGTTCGGAGGACTGCTCGTGTATTTGTGTGTTACAAGACGGAAAACGGAGCAAAACAGGTGAAATGGAGTACCAATTGAAGACAAGGCAAGACAGGGTCGTGCCTCACAGGCACGGCCGTGTCTATCACCTCCTGAGACCGTGCCTCAAGGGCATGGGCGTGCCCTCAAACAGAAGCTCAACAAGTCCAGGTCGTGCCCACAGGCACGGCCGTGCCTTCCTCCTGCAGCAGCCAAGACATGGCCGTGTCTCTCAGACACGGCCGTGTCTCCTCAACAGAGCCACGCCAAGGCATGGCCGTGTCTCCTCAGACACGGCCGTGTCTCCCAACAGAGGAGCGCCTGCCCTTGGCCGTGCCTCACAGGCACGACCGTGTCTCCTAAACAGAGGAGCACTGCCCCTGGCCGTGCCTCCCAACAGAACGTGTCTCCCAACTCTGGCCGTGGTTGTGCCTCACAGGCACGGCCGTGCCTCCACCACAGCAGGGCGGCCACACATGGCCGTGTCTCCCAGACACGGCCGTGTGACGGAGGCGTGCCTGGCTGTTCCATAGGGCAATTTCGTGGAGGCCTATAAATAGACCCCCTTAAGTGCCCTGAAAAGGGGGGGAGACCTTGGAGAGCCACCGGAGCGTGCTAGAGCCACCGACGCCTCATTCCAGAGCAAGATTCGACGATCCGTTCATCCGTCCGGACACTCCATCACATCCACGCCTCACCTTCGCAGAGATTGCAGTCCGGAGAAGAAGAAGCTCATCGATAAGTCCTATTTCTTGTTTTCTTCTTAGATTCTTGGAATAGGATGTACTTTTCACTTTCTTCTCTGTATTGTAACCTCCCCGCTATGGAGTAGTCCTCCAGATTCTAGGATGTAGGAGGAATCGGGGTTATTGGATGATTGTAACTTTGGATTTGTTAATCTACCATGTTCTATGATATGATTGTGCAATTGCTTTGTGGATTTGTGCCTTATACTTGTTTGATGATATGCTTGTGAATGGTATGAATCTATAAGGGTAGAGATAATTTGTGGTTTGAGGAATTCTTAGGATCGTACACCCGGGGCGCCTCGTGACAGGAGGAAAGCCTTTAACCGGACCTTCCGAGGAATTGCTTAGGCTATAATGAGTCTTTATGAGGGATAACTAACGGTTACTCATTGTTGGGGAGAGGTCTTTAAACGGATACCCGGTGACAGAGGGTAGGATTCTAGTAGCACGCTGGGGCGCCTGAGTGACAGCGGGAAAGCCATAAACCAGGCTATCTGGAGTCATCTCAAACCGACAATAGTAACATTAGAACACCATTGATTTATTCCGAGGAAGCCTGACGAGGTCTAATTGGATAATTTGGTTAGAATCCCTATAATTGTGCAATTATTGAGGAATGGTAGAGGATCCAAGTCAATCAATCAATATCTCGAGGAATCCGAAGTCCTAGGATCGCCTTCCCACATTCTGTCACAGTCGAATACTCTCCGAATTAAGGATTAGGAGCTCTAGAACACTCTTTCTCCCCCACACCAAACCAATTCCTATGAACTCTCCACTCTTATTGTGCTAGGTTAGTAACTAATTCCACGGTCCCTGTGGATTCGATCTTTTTATTACTTGGCGACATTCCGTGCACTTGCGGAACACGCATCAATTTTTGGCGCCGTTGCCGGGGATCGTGCTTCTCCCATAATTCTGTTCATATTCATTCATTGGTACTATTCTTTGCAACTTTAATTTTCTAGCATTGTAATATTG
>NC_133877.1:8714982-8721004 GCF_044706935.1 Curcuma longa | reverse complement strand
CAATTGTTAGAAAAAGAGAAGGGAAATGCTAGTTAAACCTAAGGTTGCATGAAGAAGGGTTTAACAAGGAAAAGAGACAATTGTCCTCTTTCACTAGTGAGTTAATGGGAGTTAAAGTTAGAGAGGTCAATTTGTGTTGAAATACTTGCCTCACTAAACTCTATATAAGGCTCCCTAGACCCCCTTTCCCTCATTTGCTTCCCTCTCCTTGCCGTGAACCCCTCTCCTCCTCCCTTTCTTCATTGTGGCCGAGAGCCACAAGCTCTCTTGCTTCCTCTTCCTTTGAGTGCTTGGCCGTTGTGTGAGGTTGTGGCCGAGAGGTTTAAGAGGAGATCCATCTTCTTCGAGTTTCCAAAGGCAAGGACTTGGGCAAGGTTAAGAGGCTAAAAAGGTTTAAAGTAAGGGTAAAGAATCATTAAGAAAACTATTGTAAGTTTCCAGAAACCTGTGATATAATGGTTACGCTTGACACCATGTTATGGTTGATGGTTTGATTATGCAAGAACCATAGGAAAAGTTCATGCTAGAAGTAATAGATCAAGAACCACTAGGATGCTATGAAACCATGTTTTGTTTGATGATGAATGATCTTGATGCATGCTCTTGACACCATGTGATTTTATGCTATGAAACTTAGTGTTTTGAGGTTGGTATTAAGATTCAATCATATGAAAACCCTAAAGGAAGTTTCGGCTAGGGTTAGTGAAGGATTTAAGTGGAGTTTTTCCAAATTCAAACCATGGACTATAGGCTTTGAAAAGTGTTTTTAACATGCCTTAGGGTTCCATGACTAGTTGAGATGAACCTAGGTTAAAACTCGACATGATGGTTTCGGCCATGAGGAGAACCTAGCATGGAGGTTTCGGCCATGGTAGGTTTAGGGTTTAGGAGTGAACTTTGTAACCCAACAATGGCCTAAGATATGATTTAATGATCATCATGGTGAATTGGGAAGTTAACCAAGGTTAAACCCCACATGGAGGTTTCGGCCAACATGGGTTTAAGGGCTTAGATGATGACTTCATAACCCAACAATGGTTTAAGACATGACTCAAGGAATAACATGGCTGATTGATGAAGTTAACCAAGGTTAGAACCTCATCTTGAGGTTTCGGCCAAGAGAACTCCTAGGGTTTAGGTGTTGATTCTATACCCTATCAATGGCTCAACATATGAGTTATGATGATAGCGTTCCGCAAGTATACGGAATGTCGTCAAGTAATAAAAAGATCGAATCCACAGGGACCGTGGAATTACTTACTAGATTTAGCACAAAAAGGTGGAGAGAATATTGAGCATGAGTTGTGTGGGGGAGATGGGAGTGTTCTAAAGTACTTTATCCTAGAATTCGAAGAAAGGAATCGACTGTGACACTTGGTTGTGAAACGATCCTAGGACTTCGGACTCCTCAGAGTATGGATTGATTGACTTGGATCCTCTACCTTTCCTCAATAATTGTTCAATTGTAGGGATGTTAACCAATTTATCCAATTCGACCTCGTCAGGTATCCTCGGAATAAAGCATTGGTGTTCTTACGTCACTCGTTGTCGGTTTGAGATGGTTCTAGAAGCCCGGTTCAAGGCATTCCCGTGTCACTCAGGCGCCCCGGAGTACTAAAAGAACCCTATCCCCTGTCACAGGATATCTTTTTACGGACCTCTCCCCAACAACGAATGACCGCTAACTATCCCTCATAAGAATTAACTATGCATTAAGAAACCCCTCGGAAACTCGCCCGGTTCAAGGCATTCTCCCTGTCACGAAGCGCCCCGGTGTACGGCCTAATGATTCCTCAATACATAATCAATTCCTACCCTCATGGATTCATACACACAATTTATCATTCATCACAAGCATAAATCCACAAAGCAATAGACAGTTATATCATAGAAAATGGTAGATTAATCAAATCCAAATACAATCATCCATTACATCTGATTCATCCTACATCCTAGAATCTAGGGAATCTACTCCATAGCGTGGAGTTTACAAGCCATAGGAAGGAAAGAATACATCTCAATCCAAAGATACAACAAGGAAATGCAGGAAATAAGACTTATCTTCTTCCTCGGACTGAAAACTCTGCGTAGATGGGATGAGGATGGACTGGAGCAGTCGGATCGGTGGATGGATCGTCGAATCTCGCTCCGAAACAGGCGTCGGTGGCTCTAGAACAGCTCCGGTGGCTCTCCAAGGTCTCCCCCCTTTCTTAGGTCACTAAGAGGACCTATTTATATGCAGGTCACGAAGTCAGCACGCCCCCGCGCACACGGCCGTGCCTGGGAGGCACGGCCTCGTGTGGGCATCGGACACAGGAGGAGGCACGGCCGTGCCTTGGGGGCACGGCCTGAGGCAGTGAGGCTTCTGTCCGGGGGCACGGCCGTGCCTCTGGGGCACGGTCCAGACTTGACTCGGCTCTGTTTGAAGGCACGGCCGTGCCTGTGAGGCACGGCCACAGCCTGTCTTCTCTTCATTTGCTGGACACGGCCGTGTCTTGAGGCACGGCCAGATGCTTGGACCCTTCTGTTTTGGCACACGGCCGTGCCTGGTGGGCACGGCCAACAGCAGTGGCTTGAGTTGATGTTGGAAACACGGCCGTGCCTGTGAGGCACGGCCAAGTCTCGGCTGGCTTCTGTTTCAAAGCACGGCCGTGTCTGGTAGACACGGCCTCTGGCTGCTGCTGAGGGGGATGTTGGCACGGCCGTGCCAGTGAGGCACGGCCCAGGCTTGATGGTCTTCTGTTTGGGCACACGCCCGTGCCCTTTGAAACACGGCCACAAGCTGAGTAGACACGGCCGTGCCTATGAGGCACGGCCCTGTCTTGCCTTGTCTTCAATTGTACTCCGTTTTTGCCCGTTTTTGCTCCATTTTCCACCCTGAAACATGTAAAAACACGAGCAGATCTCCGAACTAGGAAATGCAAGATATGTGCCTAAATGCATAAATAAGGGATGCAATGCACACAAGATTTAAGCAATAAACTCAGAAAGATGTGCAAATAAAGCATAAATACATATATACATCCTACGCACATCACACCCCCAGACTTAAACCTTTGCTTGTCCTCAAGCAAAAACTTAGCGTCTAGATTTAGATAACCAATGCAAGCAAATTATATATCCTAAGCACAGCAATCTAATCTTATCAAACATGAGTAATGGTAAGCATGAAACTCAAAATCATCAAAACAATGGCCTAGAAGTAGTTCTCCGTGCTAAGTGCAAAAAGTGACCTAAATCCATTTGGTATCAAAATCCTTACTTCTAGTCAAGTCGTCATGCTACCGAATTCCTAAGTGTTCCCGGCCTTAGACACTTACCTGCCACAGGCTTGGTTCATATCTTCCATTGCACAAGGTCTCAAAGGATTACCTCAAGTCAAGGGAATCAAATCATTTATTTCCCCAGTAACCGCTTTTCGGTCTCAAAGGGGTAAATGAGAAGTTTCCACTCTCGAAACTGTTTTTTCATCCTTTTATTGCTTTTGCATTGAATTTGCTTTTATTGCAAACGGTAGAATGTTTTGATTTTTTTTTTTTTTTTTTAGCAAGGATGTAAGATTTTTCCAAAAGAGCTTACATGCCTTGAGTTGGTCCAGTAACCAAAATGCAATGGAAGATCACCATGGAAACACTAGTACTAAGCAGGTTTCATGAATCATGACTACTTTCAGAAATCTATCAACCTCCTAGATTAGGTATAAGTGAAAGAGATCCCTCAGATTTTCCAATTCAAACTTGATTTCCGAATCCTAAAAGGTGATTACAAGCAAGGCTCGGCATCAATGGAGGTTGGATTCGACTGGCGAGGGTTTTGCCAGAGTTTCTGATCCGCCGCGGATTTCAACTGATTTCTTCAGATCCAAACTGATCGGAGCAATAAAGGGCATTCAGAGGCGTTCCTTGAAGATCTTTTAGGGTTCCAGCACATCAATTTGAAAGCGATTTGGAGAAGATCAGTTCGATTCTAAACTTCTTGATTATCTCTGTTCTGCAATTCAAGGGCGTTCCCTGTTGCTGATCAGATTCAAGCTAGATTAAACCGAGTTAAGCTGAATGGTTGTCTTCTGAGATTTCTGATTTTATCAGAGCTTGTGTGACGGCAAGTTGGAGATGGATTTGGAAGGGAAGCTGAGTTTGTTCTGATTTCTTTGTTCTGTATTTTTCTGTTTCTGATAGTTAACTGTCAAATTCTGTTTCGATCAGATCTGTTCCACAATTCTTGGATTCATTTTGTTTAGTTTAAACATCATCTTGTGTTGCTTATTTTCGTTTGTTTCAGTGATCTCTTTACTGTAATTCTTTTCTGATTCTGAATTTGCCAAAGTTCCAGTTTCTTACTGTTCCGTATCAGGAATAAAAGTTGTGTATCAGAATTGAGTTTAAGTGTTGGTGTGTTAAAATTCTGAGTTTCTGTTACCAGATCTGTTTGGAGTTTAATCATGTTCATGTTTGATTCAAGCGTTAGGTTGTTAATTGCATCTGTTTCTGATTTCTAGAGTTGAATTCTGATTTCCTGCAATTGATTTGAATTTTAAGGGAAAGTGATTGATTCCATGTATGTGAAGGGTTCATTACATTTGGATTCATTAGATTAAATCTGCACTTGTGATGTTTTAGAACTTATTACTGTTTCGTATCAGTGTTGGAGTTCTAGAGTTAAATTGAATCATGTTTAGCTAAAGAATGGGTGTTGTTCTAGTTAAATACATTTGCTAGTTGGATTACATTGCTTTAGTATATTTTTATTTGCATTTTCTTTAACTGTTGATTTCATTGCCTTGTCAAACTTTTATGCTTGCATTTAGGTCTATAGTCATTTGTTTCATGAATTGCATTTATTCTTGCATTTTATTTCATTTCTTTATTTTAAATTTACATTCCATTTGAAAAACACCAAAACCCCCATCTATATTTGAAAAAACCAAAAATAGAACGACAACTTAGCTTGATTCATACAACCTCTCTATTAGTCCTTGGAAAATACGACTCGTGGCTCCTGTATTACATTTATTTGTGAGCTAAGGGTTTTCGATTATAAATTTTAATTTGAGGCTCATTCGTGACATCAATTGTGGGCGTATCAGCCTTTCATGATTAATTGAGATAAATGTATCACACTAAATCTCATGAGGTTATTTTCAGTAAATGAATCAGTGGCTCTCATCTTAATTTATAATGCAAGATCAAAGTAAGGTAGAGCTCACTCAAGCAACTTAAGTTTCATGCATTTCTATAAGTTTGCTTGTTCTCTACTCTCCACTACCATTCTTAATTTGGAATCCACATCTAATGGGCTTATTGAAGACATAAAGAGATCATGAATTGAGATAAATGAAATAGGAATTTAAAAAGAAAATTCAAGGGAAAAGGAATTCACATAAGAAAATGAATGCAAATGGTAGACATGGGCATAATTAAATGTTATCAATGAACCTTGCCCTCCTTCCTAACTTCTTTCTTTTGCATTCCATTTGTTTCAGTGTGATTTTCATATCCATGAATCAAAGATGAGTTAAACTCATGAGATTCTCCTTGTTGATACAAACTTCCCTTCACTTTTTCTCTTTTCTTTGTTTCTTTAACACCTCTCCACAAATGTGTCATTTTGCGTTTTCTCTTCGAATCAAGCCCAATTCTTTCACATCTAGGTTTTACAAGAGCTAACAAATAACATCCAATCATCAGAAACCAAAATTCACTTCACACGAATCCGTAATTTCAATGTATCATTGGCACATTTAATTCTGAAAATTGCTGAAAATGAATTTGAAACTTTGCTTGTTCTCTCTTGTTTCTTGCTGTTTTTCCTCCATTCTTTTTCCATCATGAAGCTTGATTACTAAGGCTAATAACCATGAAAATTTTTTGTGAAATTCAGATTCGGATCAGTCCCTCAAAAATTGGCAAAACCGGCTAAAAAACCAAACTGCATTTCTGTTTTTTTCTGTTTTGTTTTGATTCTTTTCTGATCTGCCATCAACATTTTGGACAACTTGATATCTGAATTTGTTGTTTAGAAA
>NC_133877.1:8707448-8714882 GCF_044706935.1 Curcuma longa | reverse complement strand
AAGGTTTGAACCATGCATGAGAATGAAGTAATGCATGAAGGGCTAACCCTAAAGAATGAGGGGTTTAGCTATTAAGATTATGATATGATGTTGCATGCCGTATGAATGAAAAGAAAGAATGCATGAATGTTCGTATGTTATGAAAAGAAAGAAAGGAACATTCATGATATGAAAGAAAGGGCATGTGCATCATTATGTTTTACTTTGAAAAGAAAGGGCTTGTACCGGATCCTGAAAAGGAATCCAAAGGGAAGGGCACCCTAAGGCAGCCAAACGCCCCTAGGTCGAAGGACATTTGGTGAAGACCTAGTAACCGTGTAGTCGAGATTAGCTACCTCGTACTACTTGGTATGTATGCGCGCAAAAGAATGCAGGGTACAAGCCGGGATCCCAACAAAGATGATGATATGTTTATCTACTAAGATAATAAGTTTTCAAAGGCATCTGCATATTGTTTGTATGCATGTGAAAGAATGTTAAGATATGAAGATGTATGTGCTTTATGCAAGCTCTATGAGTTTTTATGACATGCTATGCTTATGTTTGCTCATGCTAAAGGAATGTGTTGTGACGAAAGGTTTTGTGAGTAGGAAAGGGACTTACTAAGCCTTGTGCTTATAGTTTTCCTTTCTTATATCGCAGATCCAAACAGTAGTCACTAAACAAGGGAAGCAGCAGCGAGGAGGCTAAATAAAGATGTGTGTGGTGGTGGTGACTTGGCATAGAGATCCTGGCAAATTATTAAACATGACTTTTATCTATGCATGTTGAATGTCTAGATTCTTTTTCTGTTTTGGATACTTGTGCTAGAATTGAATATTGCTAAGTGGTAATTGACTAGACAATGCATGCACCTTTAATTTCATTTGCAAATCATATATGAATTCCTTGCCATGATTGTATGTTTTAAGTTTCCGCTGCAAAGTTTTAAGGATATTCGTATGTGATCTCTTATGAAATAAATGAAAAAGAGTAACTGTAGCGTCCGTCATGGGCCCTATGTAAGGGCGGGCGTTACAAAGATTATCATGTAAATCCTACAGGTGGACTTAGTTTATCATGATAATAAAGTTGAGTGGTACTACTCTTGGAATTAAAAGTTAATTAATTGAGTTATCAGTAACTCATTTAATTAACGGACATACGATATATTAAACACAGGGAGATTAATGCACTCATAATAAGAAGGAGCTCATATTGTAATATGGGATTGGTGCGATAGTTCAATAATAACCCTTTAGTGGTATGTGTTAGTATTGATCGACTTGAGTTGGATGTTCAGGCCGAACATGGAAGTCCAAGCCCATCAGCAGGCCTAAACCAATTCCTCCTCTAGGTCTCTGTTGTAGCCTGTATATAAAGCCTCGTATCCACCCCAACAGAATTCTGTTAATCCAAAATAGAATTCTGTTAATCCTAAACAGAATTCTGTTAATTCTGTTATCCCCTAGGGCCGGTGGCAAGACTATAAAAAGGAGGAGAAGGGGCGGCATCTATAAGAAGAGGAAGAGGAGGAGGAGGCGCCTAACATACCTTGCTTTTCTCCTCTCTAGGGCCGGCTCCCCTTGTGTGCTTTCTCCTCTCTAGGGCCAACGCCCAACATCCTTTTTTCCTTGCTAGGGCCGGTGGTGGAAGAGAGAAAAAGGAGAAGAGATCAAGGAGGAGGAGGCTTTCCTTTGTCCTCTTTCGTGGTCGGCGGCTAAAGCTCTTAGGGAAGGTGGTGGGTGGTTATTCTCTTGGTAGATCATCACCCACGTGACGTCCAAGAAGAGGAGAGGAATACAACAGAAGATCAAGAGATTTTCGTGTACAAATAATAATCCATACAATCTCAAGAAGAAATGTACAACTAGTTTAATTTCAGCTGCGTATTTATTTTCTTTGTATGGATCCTGAATACCAACACAAAAGGCCAGCGATCTTATGCTTCGATCAAAGTGTGCTTCGATCGATCAAGAACTTGCTTGATCGATCAAGCACATGTCTGATCAAACATGTGGGTTGTTTGGAAGGTTCTGTCCTTGTACAATTTTTTGTCTGGGAGAAATTGAACAGGACGAAATTCCAACACCTTCGCATTCCACTCCTCATTTTGTACATTACAAAATAATAAAACTTGAATTACATTCGAGTCTAAATCTATTTTCTTTTACAACTATAAAAATAGAGATGAAGGCACAACACGTAGACTATATTATGAATTATATTACAACATGCATATACACACAACCACAATCATATTGGGGTTAAGGGTCATAACTATGCACCATGACATCCATCACACAATAAATCGATCTAGGACATTAATTTTATTATGCTTGCAAAAATTAATCATGAGCCAAAACCTCACGGCGGCCCTACTAGCCGATTAGCGGGTAGAGTCAAGGGGAGCGACCTTACGGGGTGCGGGGGCAGCGCCCTGAAATAAAATTTATTTTGTTGACTCCTTGAATTAGTTGTTTCCAAAAATTTATCAGAATGAACCGAGATCCCTCTTGTTCCGTCGATGCATCCTTACGTGATAGCTAAAACATTGTAAGCATGTCTTGTCTAGATATTAAATCCACAACATAATATTTCAACATAACAAGTTTGAAAACCAAATTTAACAACTCGTAATTTAACATGCAACGATAATGTTTTCATTGCCAAGGTCATCCGTCACGTCATCATCACACACATCGTTGTCAGCCCTTTTCCCTGCTGCCTCCCATAGCTAGTGACCCCTATGTGGCTCTGCAACATAAGAAAGACAACTATAAGCATATTGCTTAGTAAGCTTCTTTCCTACTCACCAAAAGCCGATCGTCACTTCAAGCATAACCTTGTTATATATCATAAACACATAAGCATGGAAGACACTTTATCATTTGCATAAGCACATATACACATTTGTCACATTAACATTAACAGCCTATGCATATAAAGTGATGAAAAATGTCTTGAAACTTTATTATCGTAATAGATAAAAATATTCATCATCATTCATTGGGGTCCCCTGCTTGTACCCATTCATTTAGTTGCGCGCCATTCCAAGTAATACGAGGTAGCAAATCTCGACTACTTGGTTACTAGGTCTTCTGTCTTTCGACCTAGGAGCGTTCATTAGGTGCTCATCCCTTGGATCCCTTCCGGGTTCCGGTACAAGCTATTCATTAAAGTAAAATAATATACATACTTTCTTTTCCTTTTTATCATGAATGTTCTTACATCATTCCTTTAATATAGTGAACATCCAGACATCAACTCATGTTGTATGTTATCACACATCATGATTTCATTTCATCTCATTGCATGAGATAGGACACAACACCCGTATACTTGTGGGAGCCTATCATTAACCCAACAAAGTCCACTTAACACCACTCAACTGGATCAAAAGATAACCTAACCACATCTAATTAGATCTAAAACTCATGCTAATTAAACACAAGTTAATATCATTTATAAATTCCAATTGGATTCAAACCAACCAATTAGATCGTGCCAATTGTTACATTCGGATCCAACTAATCTAATCCAATTAACCCAACTTAACTAAATTAACCTAATCACAACCTAACCACAACTTAATCAGATCCAAGCCACGAACAGATCAACCACTCCCATCAGAAATCAACACTCTAATATACTCAATAAGAAATCCACAGAATTCACCATTGATAAAAAACTATCCAAATTAAGAACACTTACATTAGAGTTTTTCCTCTCTGTTTGGGAGAAATAGGATTTCTCTATCTCAGAATCGCTAATCTTCTTCCATGCAGTTAGCGGAGCAGAGGTAGGCAATCGCCAGCATAGAGCAAACTTGCGGAACATAGGCGGCAATCGGATGGAGGCGGGATCGCTGATATTCTTCCACACGGCCGACGAACATGGGTTACAACTCCTTCTCGTGGAAAAAGAAGAAGAACAGGGAAAAGGGGTGACTTTAGGTTTCCTTCTCTCCGACAATCGGATGTGGGTGGAGAACCAACCGGCGGTGGAGGTGTGCAGAGAAAAGAAGAAGAAGAGGGATCGCTTGAATCACAAATAGGGTTTTTGCCTACCGCTCCCTCCGCTTTTATAATCTTCCTCCGTGAGATCCTTCCTGACATAGGCGGGGTCGCGCGATGAAATCGTGATCCCCATTTTGGTAGACACGGCAACAAGCAGAACATAGGTCACGTCGTGCCGAAGCTAAGTTGTTATCGGCGATCAGAACTCCAGCCGACGATCAGTGCTCTCTCCGGAGTGGGCTAGATCTAATCGGGTGGCGGTGGCGATCGGCGCGAACAAGGGATTGGGTCTAAAGAGGTAAGAGCCTAGTCCTTGTCTTCGTTAGGATTTCTTGGATCACGTATGGATTTTCATTGGGTTTTTGCAATCAGATTTCTGAGATTTGTTCTTGATCGGTAGATCCGAGGAAGTTCTTTGCTTTCAGTCGTGAGCTTAGAACTGGATCTTGATCAGGGCTGAGCAAGGCTTTAAGGGCACGATCGAATCAATAGGTCTGAGGTAAGGGATTTTTTACTCGATTAGTTCTTGATTAGTGATGAATTTTGTGGATTTCTTGTTGAGGTGTTTGATCAGGTCTTAGTATGCTGTGTGATTTCAGTTTGTTGGTTCTATTTGTGATATTTGGAGTTGATGGATTGATCGGGTTTGGTGGATCCATTCTTGGATTCTTGGGATCTTAAGCTTGTTAGGATTTGTTTAGTTGGATTTCTCAATTCTTGTTAAGTTCAGATGGTTGCTGTCGGGTTTCAAGGAATGATCGGATCTACTTGCATGATGTTGGATTGAGATCAGATCTATTGCCCCAACCCATTCTTGCATGTTTGTTTTGGTTGATTAGCTTACTTTTGGTGATCGGGCGTTTAATTCTAATAGGATTATTGGTTATTCTATTTAATGATGGTATTGACATGTAGATTGCGATTATGGTTTACTATTGGATCTGTTCTAGGTTTAATTAGGTTTTAGATGCTAGGTTTTCTATTGAAATCTATTATGGTTTGGTTAGGGTGGTATAGAGTGTTAGATGCTTCAATTGTTGAAAGATTTATTAAGTGTTCTAAATGGAATGAGGTTAGCTTAAATTAAATTAACCGAGTTGTGTTAATTTGATTTAATTGGGTTAGTTTGGTGTGAATCCAAATGTAATAATTGAATTATGGATCCAATTAGATTTAGGGAATTTATATTGTTGTAAAATTTAAAATTATCATGGCATTTAGTGGATGTATGTTATAATTTGTAAGACCTTGATTGGTGGATCCTGCTATGTACGAGGATTTTATTTTCTGAGGGTTCTTGTATCGATATTCGTCATACTAAGTGGGTACTCCTGTACTTGGTCAGTACAGTTCCTAGTTGTAGTGCATAATTTATTATAATTCAGTTGTTCGATATCTTGACTTTGTTCTTATCATTACACTCATTGCTTGATACCTTATTGATTGATCTTTGATAATGGTCTTCTAGTTGCATGCATACTGTCTTATTTTATTGTTGATCTGTGAGTGATGACTTGTTTTAATTGATGTTGATTATGCCTGAGTAGATGTAGGCCTCACTTGTTAAATTGAGCATCATGACATATACATAACAGAAGCAAGTGTAGTTGATTGTTGTTGTTATTGTTAGCACTCACTTGACACTGTGTGATAGTGGTACAAGAGTGAGAGCAATTGTTACACTATGTTGGGTGCAACCAGTACTAGTTAGATAACTCTCCTGTGATATCCTACCCGCTCCCCACTTGATTAGTAGTGGTGTGTTGTTGGAGTGTGTGTAGATATCGTGTTTGACACCCTAGTTCACTAGTTAGGTGTCTAGGAGTGGGGAGTGCAGGCAGTGACCATGCATAACACATGTGCATGCATTTGTTGGTAGTTGTTTACTACATTTATGATTGTTGCACTTGTTGTTATATGATTGTTGCATTATATGGCATGATATGCATTATTTATTGGGAATCCTATACGATAAAAATAAAATTTACAGTGGAAAATAGAATCCCTCGAGTGATCCATGCGAAAAATCCATACAAGTTAAATCTATAAAATCCTATCTATTAGAATTAACCTTTGATGCGTGCCCTTCGCTTATCCCGTTTGTCCAAAGGTTGTTAGATCTTTAACACGTTCAAGTGTATTTTCCTTTATGTGTATCCACACTAACACTCTTTCATCTTTTGGAGAAGATTATGGTTGTGCTAGAAACCTTACTTGAAAAACTAAGCCAAGAAGAAGAAGGGGAAGAAAAAGTGAACCACTCAAGAGTTTTTGCAAGAAAAACTCTTTTATACTCATGTCATGAATACCAAAGCTTTTTAGGTTTTTGGTATTCTTTCATCAATGCATGATTAATCCTATTAATCATGCATGATAACTTCCATGTATGTAACTTCCTCTTCTTCATTGCATGATTAATCCACATTAATCTTACATGATGAATTAAAATTCAACTTGGTTTAATTTGAGTATAACTAAAATTCAACCAACTTGAGTCTAACTCAAGTCTAGGTCATCCAATGAGCTTAATTGTTCCTTTAGTCAAACTAAAATGAACCTATCTCCAAATAGAGTGTTATTTGTGTGTGACCCAATAGGTTTTTATAACGTTGGCAATGCCTCTAAAATCCATTTTAGAAACATAAACAATGAGCAGCATCTAGGAATGCATCATTGCTACTCAAGTGACAAGAATGTCGAGATCCGACATAACTTTTATGACTATGATAATGTATGACCATGTCCTTCTATCCTCGATATCTAGATTGATTAATAAGGCATAAATCATGTAATCCTCTTATTAATCTTTGTGTTTCTTGATCCCAAGTAGATTTACTCAAGCAAATTGTTAGGTTTTTCGGGCCGCAAAAACCGCTTTTTACGTTGCGGAAACCCCGAAACTCATGCCACCGGATCCGTGTGAAATACATAAAAATTCACATACATGTTTTCTACTCCTAGATCTACTCTAGATCTACATGTAAAGAAGCCTTTAACCTCGATGCGTGCCCTTCGCGTATCCCGCTTGTCCAAAATGATGCCGGATCTCGAGAACGTCGAGCGTCGCTCCTCTATTGGTATCCGCAGGGACAAGGAGTGGAGAACCGAAAGCTTAGAGTGTGCTAGCACTCCTTCTCAAGGCTTGGAGAGGAGAGGAGAAGAGAAGAAGCTCTCAAGGAGGAAGAAGATGTGTAACACCCCAATTTTTCCTTCAATGAAGATCTGGATATTTAATGATAAATGAAAGATTTAATGATCGGTTGATGTAGATAAAAAGGAATTAGTATAAAATACCAATTCATGTTTAATTATGGTTTAGAACGTTGCTTGTAAAGGGTTTATGTAAGTCTTGCTAAAGAAAAAGAAAAGAAAAGAAATAGGTGTAATACCCGTAATTTCTGTGATAATTCTGGATAATTATGTATAAAATGATAGA
>NC_133877.1:8699059-8707348 GCF_044706935.1 Curcuma longa | reverse complement strand
GATCCTTGGATTAGTCACCTCTGCAGAGGTAGATACCAAGTAAACAAACCGGGTTAGCGTTGATCTATTGTTTTCTCTATTATATTTTGCTTCCGCTAACACTCTTGCAGAGAAACAATCGAAGAATATTCGAAAAATGCTATTCACCCCCCCCCCCTCTAGCGAACCAACCGATCCTAACAAAATAGACATTAACGAGACACCTAGTCAAGAACCACAACCGATTATTCATAGTGATGAGTCATTGGCTGAACCTTTAGAGACACAACCTCTTCGTAGATCCAGTAGGACATGTAATATTCTAGAGAAATATGAATTTCTTGAATGTGAATTAGATGACGTGTTACTCATCAAGGTAGAGTAAACTACTATTATGAAGATGTTCTTAAAAGTTTAGAAAGGGATAAATGGTTAACAACCATGAAATCAGAAATGGATTTCATTAAAGTTAAGTTTAGAACTTGATGGAATATCCATTTTGATGAGGCAATCAAAAAGTTTGATTTCTCACAAAATCCTATGAACCCTTTGTGTGTAAAGAGGTTAGTGAGAGTGCGATCGTATTCCTATAATTATATGTTGATAACATATTAATTAAAGGAAATGATATACCTGTTTCACAGTCAGTCAAATTACTATTAGTTCTCCATGAAAGACATGAAAGAAGTGAGCTAAATCTTCATGATTAAGATCTATAGAGATAGATTGAAGAGGTTGCTTGGTCTTTCACAGTCTACACATATAGACAAGGTGCTAAAGTGGTTTAGCATGCCTGAATCCAAGAAAGGTTACACCTTTCGAAGTCTACGTGCCCACAAACAAAAGACGGGAGGATTTAAATGAGTTAGATTCCTTATGCTTCGGCAATAGGATCAATCATGTATGTTATGATGTGTACGAAGCTTAAAGCATCATGTACTCTGAGTGTCACGAACAGATACCGATCAGATCCAGGAATGGATCATTGGGTGGATGTCAAGATAATTCTTAATGTACTTGCGAGGAAATAAGAATTTGGTCATGGTACACGGAGAAGATGATATGGTTGAAGGTGCCTGGAATTCTGTCCTGTTGAATTTCTACCAGATAAAAATTTTTACAGGGACGGAACCTTTCCAAGCAACCTACATGTTCGATCAACCATGTGCTTGATCGAAGCATAAGATCGTTAGACTCTTGTGTTAGTATTCTGGATCCATACAAAGGCAAATAAACTACACAACGGAATTAATAAACAAGTCATACTTTTCCTTTGTAGATTGTATAGAAGATAATTTTTACCCGAATACCTCTTGATCTTCTGTTGTATTTCTCTCCTCCTCTTAGATGTCGTGTGGGCGACGATCACCAAGATAAACTCCACCCACTCTTCTTTTCCTCTCTTCCAAACCGATGGCAACAACTCAAGGAAGAAGTTCTCTTCTTCTTCCTCTTCCTCTTCTTCTTTGCCTTCTCTTGGTCGCCAACCCTAGCAAGGGAGAAGAGGGATAGGGCGCCGACCCTAAAGGGAGAAGAAGGATAGGGAGGCGCCGACCCTAAGGGGGAAAAGAGGGATAGGGAGGCGCCAACACAAAGGGGAAGGGAGGAGTATGCTAGGAGGCGCCGGCCCTAGGAGGTTTAGAAGAATAATTGGAATATCTTCTTGAGCCGCCCCTTATCCTCCTTTTATAGCTTTGCCATCTTAGGAAGTTTAGAAAAAATATAACAGAATTAATATAATTTTATTAGATAATAAAATTAACATAATTTTGTTGGATAATAAAATTTAATAAAATTTTATTGGATAACAAAATTTAACAAAATTTTGTCGGATAACAAATTAACATAATTCAGTTTAGGATTAATCGAATTTTGTTAACCAAATTCTTGAATAGAATTCTAACAGAATTCTTAATAGAATTCTAACTGAATTTTTAGAAGAATTTTTAATAGAATTCTAATAGAATTCTAACAGAATCTTATTGGGTAGATACGAGACTTTATCTAGAGGCTACAATAGGGACCTAGAGGAGAAATTGGTTTAGACCTCTTGATGGGCTTGGGCTTCCTGTGTTCTTCCCTGAACACCTAACTCAAGTCCATCAATAATAACTCATACCACTAAAAAGTTATTATTGAACTACCGCACCAATCTCATATTACAATATGAGCTCATTCTTATTATGAGTGCATTATTCTTCCTGTGTTTAAGATATCGTATGTCTGTCAATTAATTGAATTACTGACAACTCAATTAATTAACTTCTGAATCCAAGAGTAGTACCACTCAACTTTATTATCATGCGGACTAAGTCCACCTGTAGGGTTTATATGATAATCCTTATGAGCTCCTCAAGGGGGCATTATCAGCCTAAATAATTAGGACACAGATTCCTTCTATAATCAACAACACACCATATAAATAGTATTATCTCCCAACTCATCGGGCCTATTGATTTAACGAATAAATCTCACCCTTTGATGAATTAAAGAAATAAATACTAAGTATATGTCCTTGTTATTATATAGGGATTAAGAGCATGCATATCCATAATAAAAGAGGTTTAGTTCGATTATATAGTCAGTATAAATCGAACGAGCTCAAACGGTCCTACGCAATACACACAAAGTATACTAGTATAATTTTATAGTCAAGATAAACTAATACCAATTACACTGCAACCGTTCCAATGGTTTGTCTCAATCCATCTTGGTTGTGAGCTATTATTTATAATTTATAATGAACTGATAACAAGATATTTTGTGTGGCACCACATACCATGTTATCTACAATATAAATTAAGTAGGCAACTGCATTAACATATATAAGAATATAAAATGCAAACATTTGACCAAAGTGATTCTCATTTCAAATTATTTCAAATAGATGTTCATATAAAAAGCTAGGCTTATAATATACATCCCAATAATCTCCCACTTATACTAAAAGACTATGCTGCCAAAAATGTTGCCATACATCTGATTCCCATCTCCTCAATATGCCTATCAAAAGCTCTCACCGGAAGGGCCTTAGAGAAAGGATCTGCCAGGTTATCTACTGATATAATCTTGGCGACAACAACTTCTCCTCGTGATGAGCGTAGATCATATCCCAACAATTCGTATCAGAGCGAGGCCGCTCTTCACCGGACTAACCGCCGGATGAGCCATGATCCAGATCTAACCATGTGGGGACCCTCGGGGAAAACAAAGGAAGTAGGGGAGGCTCGGACCATAAGGGGGACATGGCAGCCGGACCATGAAGGACATGGCAGCCAGACCATGAGGACATGGCAGCCGGACCATGAGAAATGGTAGCGGTGCTTCCAGTGGTCCTTTGTTTGAGGGGGAGATTGTTGGGTTGCAAGGGTGCAAACATAGTCCCACATCTAAAGCACATGGAAAAGATCATGTGTTTAAAAGGATGGAAGATATCTCCATTGACATGAGGCCTTTTTGGGAGATCCCAAGAACAAAACCATGAGGGTTTAGGCCCAAAGTGGACAATATCATGCTATTGTAGAGATGTGGACATTCTTTAGACCCAACAAAAAGGTGGAGAGAAAACTGAGCATGAGTTGTGTTGGGGGAGAAGGGAGTATTCTAGAGTACTTTATCCAAGAGCCGGAGAAAGGAATCGACTGTGACAATGGGTTGTGAAACGATCCTAGGACTTCAGACTCCTCAGAGTATTGATTGATTGACTTGGATCCTCTACCATTCCTCAATAATTGTTCAATTGTAGGGATGTTAACCAATATATCCGATTAGACCTCGTCAGGTATCCTCGAAATAAATCATTGGTGTTCTTACGTCATCATTGTCGGTTTGAGATGGTTCTAGAAGCCCGGTTCAAGGCTTTCCTGTGTCACTCAGGCGCCCCAGAATACTAAAAGAACCCTATCCCCTGTCACAGGATATCTTTTGACGGACCTCTCCCCAACAATGAATTATCGCTAACTATCCCTCATAGAAACTAACTATGAATCAAGAAACCCCTCGGAAACTCGCCCGGTTCAAGGCTTTCTTCCTGTCACGAAGCGCCCCGGTGTACGGCCTAATGATTCCTCAATTCACAATTAATCCCTACCCTCATGGATTCATACACACGCATTTAATCATTCATCACACAAGCACAAATCCACAAAGCAATAGACAATTAAATCATTGAAATCGGTAGATTAACAAATCCAAAGTACAACCATCCAATACATCTGATTCATCCTACATCCTAGAATCTAGGGAACTACTCCATATCGTGGAGGTTACAATACAAAGGAAAGAAAGAGTTCATCCTAATCCGAAGATACAACAATGAAATGCACACTGTTAGGAAGTATACTGAAAAGACTAGCTCTTTTGTATATAAACATTTATGAAATAAAGAAATCATGTTTTGGTCAAATGATTGCAATAGTGTATTTTGCAATAAAGTCCTCTTAATTCACATTGTAGATAACTTGGTGTCTGTGAGACACAGAAGACCATGATTATCAGTCCCTTGTGAATTATAAACTAAGGCTCACAACCAAGATGGCGTTGGACAACCCATCGGGAACGGTTGTAGTGTAATTCGGTGACTGTCTGTCTTGACTGTAGAATTACACTAGTGCACTTTGTGTGTATTGAGTAGGACCATTGAGGTTGTTCAATTTACTCTGACTCACAAATTGAACAAGACCTCTGTTATTATAATTATGCACTCTTAATCCCGATGTAATAAATGGGCACCTATAGTTAGTAATTATTGCTTTGATTTACCAAAGGGTGAGATCTTTCCGTCAGATCAATTATTCTCGGTAAGTTGGGTGATGTTACTATCTATACGGTGTGCCATTAATTATAGAAGGAATCCGTGTCCCAGTAGGGCTGATGATGTCCCCTTGGAGAGCTCATAAGGATTGTCAAGTCAAATCTTGCAAGTGGACTTGGTCCGGCTGACAATAAGGTTGAGTGGTACTATTCAAGGTCTTAGATGTCGATTATTGAGTTGTCAGTGAACTCAGATAATTGACGGACATACGATATCTTAAACACGGGGAGCAATGCATAAAATAATAAGAAGGAACCCATAATGTAATTTGGGGATTGGATTGGTAGTGCAACAATGATCCTCTAGTGGAATGGATCGTTGTTGATGGATGTAGGTGTGTATTCGGGGTTGAATACGGGATCCGAAACCCATCAGAAGGCCAGATCCAATACCTCCTCGAGGTCCCCGCTGTAGCCTAAAGACATCTTCAAAAGGATGCAATCAAACGGATGAGATTAGTTCTCAGCCGTCGGATGAGATTTAATCTCGACCGTTGGATGAGATTAGTTCTCGACCGTAGGATGAGTTAATGGATGAGATCAACTTGTATCCGTGGGATTAGATCAAGTTGCATCCATTGGATCGAAATAAATAAAGAGGAATAGAAGAGAATAGATTAGAACCGTTGGATGAGATTAAGTCGTCTCCGATGGACGAGATCTATCCGGTTCGGTTTTAATTCTCTTTGGAAGGAAGAACCGGTTCACGAGGTGAACCAGACATGGTTCATATGAACCCCACGCCCAAGAGAAGTATTCATGGCCATTGGATCGAAGAGATCAAGTTATATTAAAGGAGATTATATCGTAACCGTTAGATGAGATTAAGTTGCATCCGATGGATGAGATCTCTTCGGTTTAAGTTTTATTTCCTTTTAATATAGAATTAATTCATGGAAATTAATAATAATGGCCGGCCACTTTAGATAAGGTTGGAAATAATTCTTTTAATTATTTCTGAAAAGATCTAACGGCTAGAAACCAAGCAAGGCAAATCTAAAGGCCAGGATTCAATAAGTTTCTATAATTTAGAATTGGTTCATGGAATCAATCAAAATTATAGAAAAATTTAGAATTGGCAAGAGGTGCTTGGTCTTGGGCGTGAGGCTATAAAAGAAGAGGGGGTGGGCGGCAACTAGAGGAATCAATTCAAGAGAGGAGAAGTTATACCGAAACGATTTCGGATATCTCTCCTTCCTCCTTGTTGCCGCCGGCCCTAGCCCCCCTCTTCTTCTCCTTCTTTTTCCGGTTTTTCTTCTTCCATTGCTTCCTCTCTTTTCTCTATTGTGGTGGCCGAACATCCTCCAAGGTGTGGTGGCCGGATCCAAGGTGGGAGACAAGAAGAGGCGAAGTTGCTGCAAGAAGAAGAAAGGAGATCCAAAGCTTCATCATCCAGAGGTTGCAGATCCTTTGCTTCTGGAGGTTCGTTGTCCACCCAACGTCCAGGAAGAAGAAAGGAATACAGAGGAAGGCTTCGAGGTCATCTACAGAGTTCTGGTAATATTTTATTTTTTACGCAGTTTTAATTTACTAGAATGTTACTTAAGGCTCAGGGATCATTAGGGAGCATAAAAATCAAATCAAGGCAACGTTGGGATGAGATGGCGTTACCATACTGGGTTGATTACGTTTTAATGGCTAATTAAGAGGATTTATTACCTGACTAATTAAGAGGATTTATTACCTTGCGGTAACTCCTCTATCTCTCCTTATATAAGCTCCTCTCTTCACCGAAAATAAGAGCTTTCACCGTGCCAAGCCTTCTTCCTCTCCTTCTTCTTCCTCTTTGCTCTGTTGCTTCTCTGGCCGAGGGTTTCGCTGAAGGTGTGGAGAGGTGTTGGGTAATCTTTAGAAACTTCAGAACTCTGTAAGTTTCCCTCACCTGCAATGTAATAGTTACGATACTCTTAAGATTATGGTTATGGTGTTGACAGTTTCAGATTTACTCATGTTTATGTCTGTTTTAAGCTTCGTAAACATAGTTCTTAGTGCAAACTATAGATCTGTGACCATGTTAAACATAACCAAGGAATCGGTTTGAATCTGTTGTTAGGTGTATGATTAGGTTTTGTTAGTTAGAATTTGAAAGAACGGAATTTACAGAGTTGAAACGGGGTAAGAATCGATTCTGCGAATTGATCAGAAGGGTTGTAATCGATCACTGGATCGATTACAAATAGGTTAATCGACCAACAGAGCGATTAACAGCCTTAAAGAGGAACGAAGTTACGGCACATAATCGATCAAGCGATCGATTAGGGGTGGTAATCGATCACCAGATCGATTACCAAGCCTCGGAAGAAGAAACTACGACACTTAATCGATCAAGTGATCGATTAAGGCAGAGGGTAATCGATCACTTGATCGATTACCCAGCCTTCTGTGAACGTAACTTGTAATCGATCGTTCGATCGATTACAAGGGCACTTAATCGATCATCTGATCGATTAAGCCCTCTGTTTTGGTCGGATTGGGTTCCAGATAGGTAAACTTTATGATTTCATGTTTTACCGGGTTCGACTGAACCTAGGTTAGGCTTAAACGATGTTCTAAACATAACCAATCAGTTTTGACCATCCTAAGGAAAAGTTAAGGTCTAGGGTCAACATAAGTTCACTGATGACAGCCCTAGGGTTATGTTATACTCTATGCCAAATGTATGTAATGAGTTCAAGTTAAATATGAATGTCCAGCATGTTATGAAAGGAAAATATAAAGGGACATTCATGTGAAAATGAAAAGAAAGTATAAAGTTATTTTACTTTAAATGAAGGCTTGTACCGGAACCTGAAAAGGATCCAAGGGATGGGCTCCTTAAAACGCCCTGGGTCGAAGGACGTTTGAGAAGACCTAGTAACCGTGTAGTCGAGATTAGCTACCTCGTACTACTTGAAATGTATGCGCGCAAAGAATGAATGGGTACAAGCCAGGGGACCCTGACAATGTTGATTATGTTTATCTACTAAGATAATATATTTTGAAAAAGCAAATGGTTATCATGCTAGAAGGTTGCATGTTTAAGAAATGTTAATATGCTTTTATGTTTTAATGTTAGAAATGATATGTTATGTAGCATTCGGATTTTGTGAGTAGGAAAGAAGCTTACTAAGCTTTATGCTTATAGATACTTTCCATATATTGCAGATCCAGATTAACAGGCACTGAGCAAGGGAGGCAGCAGGACAGGGCTGAGAAGATGTGTGTGGTGGTGACTTGATCAAAGTCCTTGGCCATGCAAAATTTTATATCTAGATGTTGATTTTAGTTCATGTTTAAAACTATCATGTTATAAGGGGTTTCTGAACCTAGGTTGTTTAAAACTATCATTAGGTTGGTGTTTATTTATCATATATTAACTTCTGTTGTTAAAAAGTAGTTAAGTTTCTGCTGCAAAGTTTTTGGGATTGTTCGTATATGATAATGAATAGCAGCATGTATGAATGAATGAGTAGAACTGTAGCGTCCGTCAAAGGCCTACGTAAAAGGGCGGGCGTTACA
>NC_133877.1:8696450-8698959 GCF_044706935.1 Curcuma longa | reverse complement strand
AAGACATCCTCCTCAGGCGGGATCGACGCGCCACTCGACGGCGGTCCTTCCTTGGTCGATCTCCGGCTGCGATTTGATCGAAATCCGAACGCGATTTGGCCGGGAGGAGCGGCGAGCTGGGCACGAGTCGCCAGCTTTCCGAGCAAATTTGTTCGATTCCGTCGACTCATCCGAATCGGAATCCGTCGTCGGAAGGATCGTCGGCGAGCGGCGCATCGATCGCGCCCGCAGGCAGCGGCCGGCGGCGGCCGGACAGGGCGGCGACAGCGGCGGTGGGTCGGAGGTGTTGCCCACGGGTCGCACGGAATAAGTCTTGCAGAATATCAAATTTCTATATATATATTTGATATTCTGCGCCACACAATCGACCCATCGTCGTTGCCGCCGCCCTCGTCGCGCTGTCTGACCACCATCGGCCACCTCCTCAGGCGGGATCGACGCGCCACTCGACGACGGTCCTTCCTTGTCGGTCTCCGGCTGCGATTTAATCGGAATCCGATCGCGATTTGGCTGGCAGTAGCGGTGAGTGGGCACGAGTCGCGTTTCCGAGCAAATTTGTCCGATTCCGTCTACCATCCGATCGGAATCCGTCGTCGGAAGGAGCGCCGGCGAGTGGCGCGTCGATCGCGCCCGAGGCAGTGGCCGATGGTGGCTAGACAGGGCGGCCACATCCTACAGAAATATACAGGTGTCAATTATTGTGTTCCGAGACAATCGATGGCAAGGCGATCAAGCCATCTTCGCCACGATGGAAATTGACTTAACCCATGGAAGTCAATTAGTGTATGTTATCCCTGACACAATGCTTACAATTTCTGACTTCTACAGAAATATACAGGTGTCAATTCTGACAAGAGGATACGAAAACTGGAGAAATGGAGAAGCCAACCTGCTAATCACGCGAGGTTTAGTAGGGCGTTTATCTAACACGCCTAATGTTGGTTTTGCTTATGAAATTCAGAATGTGGTGGATTATTTAGCAAGCCACGGCGTAAGAGCCCTTCCCAGAAGAAGATACAATACCAGGGATGTCTTAGGACATAACTGGATGATACGGCAGTCAAATATCAACATACCCATGCAACCAACAGAAGTCAGCACAAGAAATATGCTTGACGGGAGTATCTCACTGCAATTTGACAGTTATCAAGCAATGACTTCATCCACTCCACCAAAGTTTAATGCAAAGGATGAAGAAATACAGTCTGATGAAGAAGAACTAACAAGTCATACTATTGCAGTGCTTATTGAAGAAAAACGACCTAATGAAGAATTATTGGTCCAAAGGATATCTTCATTAGCAACCCTCCCTGTTAGAAGCACACCAAGAGCAGCAGGATATGATATCTCCATAACATATGCACAAGACATACCTGCTAAGGGGAGATCTTTATTATCAACTAGCCTTTGCATACAAATTCCTCAAAATACTTAATGCCAGAATAGCCCCCAGATCCAGTGCGGCATTAAAAGGCATCATCATTATGGGAGGCGTTATTGATTCGGATTATCGAGGCGAGGTAAAAATTATGACTTTTAATACAACAAATGATGATATATTTCTGAATAAGCAGGAGTACATCGCTCAACTCATCATAGAGCGAATTGCCACGCCAGTCATCAAGGAAGTAGAACTCTTAGGTTCTACTCCAAGAGGAAGTGTCGGCTTTGGCTCTACAACAGCAAAACAGATCTGTTCCAGGACCAAGGCAAATCCTCAATGCACCGGCTGCTATTATTGCTGCAGTGATGAAGAATGTGCTGCAGAATACGACTTCTATGTCGCACCAACAAGAGGAGCCATACAACAGGAGGCTAATATCAGGCAACCTGAAGAACCAAAGCAGCCATTAGACCCAAAAGCAAAGGGGAAGGAGGTTCTTGCAACAAAACCTTTTTCGGAAGACAATTTATTGGCACTCCAAAAGGCGGCCCGAGCTTATGCTGTTGAGCAACATAAGTTTTATGAGCAGGAAGCATATCTGGCGCTTCTAGATGAACCACCAAGTCTTAATCAAAGCCTAGCTATGACCAAACGATAGCTTAGGGATTCCAGAGAATACAGGAGGCAGTTGCAGGAAGCATTGGACTCTTTGCCTGCACCAGCGTCATCATCATCCTCATCTCCTACACAGTTTCTATGTATGTTCATTAGCAGTATTAATGACGATGATGATTATTTTGAATACTTGCAGTACTTAGCCTTCCATGATGCATCGAAGAACCCCACATCGGAAGACGAATTTTACAATATTACAACAATTACAAGAGCAAATCTACTCTCAGGAAGAATCCTTCTATACACGCCAGCCGATGTTACGATGAACCCTGTTGGATATCCACCTAATAGAGCTCCTAAGGAGGAACCCATGAGTATAGCCACCCCACCAGGTCCCAGGGGAAAATTCAAGCGAGATTCCAACTCTGAATGGTGGAACTTGCCAACGGCGCAACAACAAACCGGAGCTATTCTGACACTTCCTCCTCAGCTACATCGAGTGGAGGATGT
>NC_133877.1:8690361-8696350 GCF_044706935.1 Curcuma longa | reverse complement strand
AACGAAGTTCACTGATACCCACCTAACAGAGCGACCTATAATAAGTCCGATGTCATGGATCCAATGGCGAATGGCTTTAGTAGATCACTCAAATTCCATTCACAGGCCAGTTGATAATAAAGACCTCCCCTTGGCAGGTATGTGTGTTCGCGGAAGGTGATAGGTATAATGTTGAAGCAAGCATTTCCAAAGAAGATTGGATTAATGATTATCCAAAACTACAGCAACAAATTATCGCTGCCACAACTGAAGCAAGTACTTCTGGTATTTCTAAAGAAGATTGGGTTACTGATTACCCAAGATTACAACAATTACAAGAGCAAATCTACTCTCAGGAAGAATCTTCCTATAGGCCACCAAGGGATGTTACAATGAATCCTGTTGGTTACCCACCTAACAGAGCTCCTAAGGAGGAACCCATAAGTATAGCCACCCCACCAGGTTCCAGGGTAAATTTCAAGCGAGATTCCAACTCTGAATGGTGGAACTTGCCAACGGCGCAACAACAAACCGGAGCTATTCTGACACTTCCTCCTCAGCTACATCGAGTGGAGGATGTTTTTCTTCGATGGGAAGCCATCACCAAGAATGTAGTCACCCTGCAGAACTTCACTGATACCCAGGACAAGGCAGACTATATTGAGAACCTACTTGGAGAAACCGAAAGATTGACATGGATTCAATGGCGAATGACTTATCCTAATGAATACCAAGAATTAGTTAATGCCAGTGACGGTAGAAATGGTACTCAAAATATCATTTCCCAAATACGCCGGGTATTTTTATTAGAAGACCCATTTCAAGGATCCACTGACATGCAAGACAGGGCTTATCGAGATCTGGAAAGATTAACCTGTCCGCAGGTAAAAGACCTTATTCCCTTTTTAACTGACTATATGAAACTTGCAGCAAAAACAGGAAGACTCTTTACTGGGCCAGAATTGTCTGAAAAATTTTGGCTAAAACTTCCTGGAGAATTAGGACGCAGAATTAAGACTAGCATTCGAAGAAAAATATCAAGGGAATACTACAGGGGTACACCCTAGGGTATTATTTACATATAAATATCTTGAAGAAGAATGCAAGAAGGCGGCCTTCAGTAGATCACTCAAGGATCTATCTTTCTGTAGTCAGATGCCTATCCCAGGGTATTACAAAGACCCTAAGAAGAAATATGGGCTGAGAAGATCAACTACCTACAAAGGCAAGCCCCACCAAACTCATGCACGAGTAGAAAAGAAGAAGCACCTACTTCGCAACAAAAAATGCAAGTGTTTCTTATGCGGGGAAGAAGGTCATTTTGCGCGAGATTGCCCTAAAGAATTCAAGAATACGAAAAGGGTGGCATTATTTGAAGGCCTTGAGATACCTGATGACTATGAAATCCTATCAGTACATGAAGGTGATGAGCCATCAGATTCGATTTTTAGTATATCAGAAGGTGAAGATCATCAGGTGAACTGCAACCATGTTTTCTGGGAGATTAATGGGAAAATAGCACCTCTATACAATAAATGTACGTGCTGCAACCATGTTTGGGAGGGAGACAATAAATGTACAGAAAACATCGCATGCACTGCAACACTTGCAAAATAACATCATGCGGTATGTGTACAAGGAATTACTTTGATATGAGTATTCCTGTAGAAAGGTCAACTCCTATTCCTTTCTCTCCCACAAATTTGATTAATGAACAGCAGAATTATATTAATTGGGCGAAAGTAGAAATAGAGAGAATGAAGCAAGAAATTGTTAGTGCAAAATTATTAGCAGAAATTCAGATTGACAATATGAAGAAGGAATTTGCTGCTGAGAAAGAAGAAATACTGAGAGCCCACAGTGCCGACAAACTTGAAGTTGACACTGAGAATGAGGAACTCCAGTTAAAAATTGACTTTTTGGAGTTAGAAAACAAAGATCTCAAAAAGAGACTAGAAGGCCTTGAAGAAGAGCAAGAGCACATTTATCCTGAGGAAGAAGAAGAAGTACATGTTCTAGTAGACTCAGGGACAGAGAAGGCCTTTTCTGTCGAAGAAGCAAAGCAACCAAAGCTCAAGACAAATGGTCTCTTCAATTTGGTGGTAGAACTCTCTATTCCAGGGATAGACAGTTTCAGAGTAAACGCCATTCTTGATACTGGCGCCACCACCTGCTGTATAGATCAGGTATCTATACCTCCCCTTGCTATTGAGGATAACACTTTTGTTGTTAATTTCAGCGGAATTAACTCTAAGACAACTGCCAATAAGAAGTTGAAATATGGAAACATGAAGATAGGGGATCATCAGTTCAGAATACCCTACACTTATGCCTTTCCCCTTACACTAGGAGGAAATATTACTATGATTCTGGGGTGCAATTTCATTCGCGCCATGCACGGAGGAGTCCGTATTGAAGGAAACGAGGTAACATTTTATAAGAATGTTACTACTATTCATACTCAACAGATGGTTCCTGCCACCCCTCTCATTGAAGAATTAGACCTCGATGAAGAAGAATATAACCAAATACAGGAGCAGATATGTACATGGCAGCCTGGACAATATTTGCAGGATTTAATTGCAGATCTAACCAACAATGGTTATATTGGGGATAATCCTATGAAGTACTGGGCATCCAACCTTGTTACCTGCAAGCTTGATATTAAAAATCCTGACCTCACAATTGAGGACAGACCTCTGAAGCACGTGACACCCCAAATGAAGGACTCTTTTCAAAAACATATAAAGGCCCTGCTGGACTTAAAGGTGATCAGACCCAGTACCAGTCGCCACAGAACTACTGCAATTATAGTACACTCTGGCACTACTATAGATCCAAAAACAGGAAAGGAGACTAAAGGCAAGGAGCGGATGGTCTTTAACTACAAAAGATTAAATGACAATACCCACAAGGACCAGTACAACCTTCCTGGGATCAACACAATAATACATCGAGTTGGCAGAAGCAAGATATATTCAAAATTTGACCTCAAGAGTGGTTTCCATCAAGTAGCAATGGATCCAGAATCAATACAGTGGACGACCTTCTGGGTTCCGGATGGTCTTTTTGAATGGCTTGTAATGCCATTTGGCCTTAAAAATGCTCCCGCCGTCTTTCAACGCAAGATGGATAACTACTTTAAAGGTACTGAAAAATTTATAGCAGTTTATATTGACGACATTTTAGTCTTTTCAGAGACCGAAGAGGAGCATAGAGAACATCTCAAAGTTCTACTAAAAATATGCCAACAAAATGGGCTAATACTAAGCCCAACAAAGATGAAAATAGGGAGCCCAACAATAGAATTCCTAGGCGCCACTATTGGGCATTCAAGGATTAAGCTGCAGTCCCATATAATTTCAAAGGTTGCTGATTTCAATAATCAAGACCTTCAGACCACAAAAGGATTGCGATCCTGGCTTGGAATTCTTAACTATGCCCGTTCTTATATCCCTAATCTGGGGAAAATACTGGGTCCTCTATATTCAAAAACATCTCCACATGGAGAAAAGAAGATGAATACCCAGGATTGGGCACTTATAGAGAAGGTGAAATCAAAGGTCAAGGAACTTCCAGATCTAGCAATACCTCCTGAAAAATGCTTCGTCATCATAGAATCAGACGGGTGCATGGAGGGATGGGGAGGAGTTCTCAAATGGAAACCCCAAAAGTTTGACCCAAAATCATCAGAATTAGTATGCGCATATGCAAGTGGAAAGTTCTCTCCACCAAAGTCAACAATAGATGCAGAAATCCATGCTATCATGAACAGCATGAACAGTTTCAAGATATATTATCTCGACAAGGAAGAACTTTTAATCAGAACCGATTGCCAGGCAATAATAAGCTTCTTCAACAAAACTGCACAAAACAAGCCTTCCCGCGTTCGCTGGATAGCATTCACAGACTTTATCACCGGCCTAGGCATTACCGTCCAGTTCCAGCATATAAACGGTAAAGATAATCACTTAGCTGATGCTTTATCTAGGCTTGTTTGTCTTATGATAGGTCAATGGATCCCGTCCGAAGAAGATTTGACGACACTCGCCCACTTAGAAGCAACACTTGGGCAGCTGGAGGACAGGCCTCATTGCCTCCCAGCACCTTGCGGGCCTTATCCATTACTGGACCAGTATGAAGAACTCGCCACGGGGATCGGGCCCAGCACCAACACTCCATACGAAAAAGACAAACGACAGCACATGGAGGACATTGAAAGCACCGCAGCAAGGAATCTACTCAATAGCTTTTTGGAATTCAAGTTTATCATCAACGCAAAAGAACAAGACTTTGCCAGACGCTGCCAAGTCAAAAGAGGGCTATACCTTTATTTCAAGGACGCCCTGCCAGAAGTGATGCAGACTAAAGATGCATTATTGGACGCCTTTATTCACGTGCAAGGAATCGTCCAAAAGATAAAGGAAACACCACCCTAAGAAAATGGAGCAATGGTGGGCCCTTAAAATCCAAAGAATCTTTGCACATGGACTGAGCCTCGGGGAGCCGTCCATATGGAAAGATCTTACCTTAGCTATTAAGCATTTCCTTTCCTTAGCTATTAAGCAATGCATGCATCTCACGGAGAAAAGAAAGAAGGCTTTTGTGAGTGACGATGGGGCCCAATGAGCACCCGGTTCACAGCCTTGAAATTTCCTTTCTCCTCTCTATATAAGCATCCTAGTTTCTCATTGCAGAACACACACCGAGTACCGGTATAAGTTTTACTTTGAGTTAAAGCATTTGTAAGTTCTAAGTTTCTTTCTTGCAAGTTCAAGTTTTCTTGTAATTTAGTCCTGTACTTTTCTCTTTGGTACATTATCTAAGTTATTTGAAGAGAAGCGTTTCCGCCCTTTTATGGTATCAGAGCTAATTTCTATGGCTGAGTAAAACTCTATCAGGGTATTCTCAGGAGAGAGGATTGGGCAAATTCCAAGGGCACACTTGTGTGAGCAAGAAAACCTCTAGAACCTCCTAAGCCGTAAGCTGCAGTATTAAGGAAAAATGGAAGGAAGAGCAAAGTTGTGATTGTGTCTATGTCTAGACGCTGGGAAGAACATATTCAGGAATGGTATACTAAATCCCATACCTCGAACCTAGAATACCTTGACCTAGCAAAAATAGAGAAACAACCTACCAAAAGAGAATTACCCCACAATATTTCGGTAATCTACGACCGAGTTTGTCTTTCCTGTAGAGTACATCTCAAAAACTTTAAACAGATACAAGAACAATTAGAGGAAGTTAAGACTGAAAACCAAATCCTTAGTAAAACCCTGAAAATCTCACAAAAGAGGTCTTAAAAACAAACCCCTGAACAAAGAAGCAGCTAGATGACCTCCTTATAAAAATAACTGAGCAGCCTAAATTAATTGAGCAGCAGGCCCTACAGTTATCAGAAGAAAGAAGAAAGGTAGATAGGGTAGAAACCCTACTACACAAAGTTGAAAGTTGGGTCTCTTCATGAGCTACATCAACACCAAAGCCACAAGCTCCTATAAAGAAGCTCTTCAGGCTACAGAAGAAATTGAAGCACCAGCACTTGGCTTTTGGAATCTTCCCAACGACTACAAAGGAGGTATTAGTAGTAACACTGCTATTATTAAACAAGCTAATACTCAGATCCAGCTACTAGTAACCATCTTGGAAAAACTTGAGTCCTTGGAGGAAAGGATCAAAAAGCTCGAAGCAAAAGAAGCTCCACAACCACAAGCCCTTCCTGAAGCTTTGATTCCAAAGTCTTTCTCTAAAGAGTTAAGGCTTTATCTATTCAGGAGAAGCCTAAAGAAGCCAAAGGAAAGCTAAGGGTTTTTACTGACCCTTTCCAAATATTGAAAGAAGAACAAGCAAAGCTCAAGAGGTGATGGCCACACGTACTCAAAACCCTCCTATTACAACTATAGCAAGAACTGAGGGAGCACCTTTATTTGAAGATCAAATAAGAGAGTTTAGACAGAGCCAAGAGACGAAGGCACAACGCTCAAAGAGTAGTAAGACGAGTAGTAAGAAG
>NC_133877.1:8680061-8690261 GCF_044706935.1 Curcuma longa | reverse complement strand
GGGCGAGTTCCGAGGGGTTTCCTAATGCGTAGTTAAATTCTTATGAGGGATAGTTAGCGGTTATTCGTTATTGGGGAGAGATCCGTAAAAAGATATCCTGTGACAGGGGATAGGGTTCTTTTAGTACTCGGGGCGCCTGAGTGACACGGGAATGCCTTGAACCGGGCTTCTAGAACCATTTCAAACCGATAACGAGTGACGTAAGAACACCAATGCATTAATTCGAGGATACCTGACGAGGTTGAATTGGATAAATTGGTTAACATCCCTACAATTGAACAATTATTGAGGAAAGGTAGAGGATCCAAGTCAATCAATCCATTCTCTGAGGAAGTCCGAAGTCCTAGGATCGTTCCACCACATAGTGTCACAGTCGATCCCTTACTCCGACTTCTAGGATAAAGTACTTTAGAACACTCCCATCTCCGCCACACAACTCATGCTCAATATTCTCTCCACCTTATTGTGCTAGATCTAGTAAGTAATTCCACGGTCCCTGTGGATTCGATCTTTTTATTACTTGACGACATTCCGTATACTTGCGGAAAGCTATCAGTTTACATGATAATCCTTATGAGCTCCTCAAGGGGACATCATCAACCTAGATTATAGGACACAGATTCCTTCTATAATCAACAACACACCATGTACATAATACTACTTCCCAACTCATCGGGCCTATTGATCTATCGATCTAAATCTCACCCTTTGATAAATTAAAGAAGTACATACTAAGCACATGTGTTTGTTATTATATCGGGATTAAGAGCATGTACATCTATAGTAACAGAGGTTTAGTTTGATTATATAGTCAGTATAAATCGAACAATCCTCAGATGGTCCTGCTCAATACACACT
Source organism: Curcuma longa (assembly GCF_044706935.1). Lineage (NCBI taxonomy): Eukaryota > Viridiplantae > Streptophyta > Magnoliopsida > Zingiberales > Zingiberaceae > Curcuma > Curcuma longa. Next base: position 8,689,403 of record NC_133877.1, on the reverse strand, counting down.
TAGTGTACTAGTGTGATTTTATAGTCAAGACAGACTAAGACCGAATTACACTACAACCATTCTAATGATTTATCCAATCCATCTTGGTTGTGAACACTGTTTATAACCTATAAGGAACTGATAACATGATCTTCTGTGTGACTCCACACACCATGTTTATCTACAATATAGATTAAATGGACACTTACAAAATATTGACCAAATGTGATTCTTATTTTAGAATGTTTATTTACACAGTTAGAATTCTGGTATACATCCTAACAACAACAACTGATGGTAATGGTAACATTCTCCCAGTTTGTTTTGGAATTGCTGAAGTTGAATGTGAGTCTACTTAAGAGTGGTTTTTGGATTATATAAAGAAATTGTTGGGACCGTTGCGTTTGCTAGAGGAGGGTGAATAGCAAATTTCACTCTTTGCCTACAAAAATCGTTAGTAGAAGCATAAGACAAAAGTAAAATGAACCAATGCTAACCCGTTCGATTTACTTGGTATCCACCTCTACGAGGTGACTAATCTAAGGATCCACACACAACGACTGTTCCAATATGAACCTTCTCCTTCTCAAAGCACTCTTTGAAGGTGAAAAAACCTTTACAAATGATCTCTTCCTCTTACAAAAATGAGTAGTGAAGGTTTAGAGGAAGACTTTTGAGAGTTACAGAGCTTGAAGATCGTGCATGAAGAAAAAGTGAAGAACACTTGCGTCTCCAATCTTCAATTTGTCTTTGTATATTTTTCTCGATACCAGTCTGAGACAGTCGACTGGTGGGCTTCAACGGCTCTTGTAGATTGTGTTTAATTCTCCAGCTGTCAGCTCAATGTTCACATATCAGTCGATTGAACCTTCCACTAGTCGACTGGTCAGTGATTTTCACTCGATCAAACTCTTTGTGTGTTTCGGATCAGGACATCAGTCGACTGATGGGAATATCAATCGACTGGTGATGTTGAAAATCACCTTTCAGTTTTCTTCTTCATCCCTTAGCTTTGACTCACGCCTTCAAACATCTTCCACAAGCCTCATGCCCATCTTTGCACTTGCTTGAGATGTTTCCCTCAGTTTCGTTATGCTAAGCCTTCCTTTGCCAAGAGGTCGTGCCTCCGGGACTTCACCTTTGCCAAGAGGCAGCGCCTCCGGTACTTCACTATTTGCCAAAAGGTCGTACCTCCAGGACTTCACCATTTGCCAAGTCTTCAATCCTGGACTTTCTTGTGAACTCAATTCACACATATTAGATCACCAACATTGTCTTACTTAAACTCATTTTAATCAAACATTAAAATCCAATGATACTTGGGGCAATACTGCACCAACAATTTCCCCATTTTTGATGTTTGATAAAAACTTATTTGAGTTAGGTCTTTAATATGACAGGATATAACATCAGCAAAATAACCATAATGATAAAGAATGAATCATAAGATAATAAGCATGAATAAGAGCATAAGAGCATGTAGATTCTAACTTAAAACAAACCCATTTCTCTCCCTTTTTGACAGACAACAAAAAGATCATAAATCTAAAAGGAGGTAGAAACGAACAGGAGTTAGGGCAACCATTCAAGCAAGAGCCTCATTTCTTTATAAAATCAGTTTTTTCAGGCACACACTCTCCCTAAAACCCTACTCCCCCTATAACATGCACCAACAATGTCTTAGTATAACCTAAAATATAGGTATGATCAATCCTATAGACCATAAAAATACTCCTAGAGCATATGTCAAAGTGTAGTAAGTTATAAGATATGTAAATAGTCAAGAAAAGGAGCAAAATCAGAGGTTTTCAACCTTATCAGTCGACTGATTTCTGAATCAGTCGACTGGTGTCTGAATAATTAGAGTTTCAGACCCAAATTTCTAAAAAGCATAAGTAAATCAAGTTACGATGAAAAATCATAAAATTTTATAAGGTCATTACTTACATCAGATACAATAGGGAAAAAATATTTTGAAAAATTTTGGCCTAGTAAAATAAGATTTTGATACAAAGTTTCAAAAATCATGAAACACTTAATGGCACAAAACCTTTGTATCAACATACTTGATGGTTAAGGCTGTCAACAGGTAAACATCACTAAGGCTTTCTTATAGAGGTATGAAGTATGTCTAAAATGTAAGTTTGGAGTCATGATTGAAATATGTCTCAAAATGCCTTATTAAATTACAAGAATTCCCCTTAGATCCATACACCGTCCTTAGTGAAAACAAACAAGAATGCAACACAAATATCAAAAGAAAATGGATAAGAGAGAAAGACATAACATAGAAATATTAAAACTTCATACACATAGCAATGTCAGTGAAGAAAATCCCATAAACAGCTGCGATGTTCGAGATACATAACATATCAATTCTAAACATAATCTCGACATCACTCTAACTCAATCAAGACATCTACTCATCATCAGCAGGGGTGGAGGAGGAGGAGGAGCCTGGTATTGATGGGAAAGTTTTGAAAAACCGTTCCGGTGAATTCTTGCAGAATAAAAAATTTTCAGAAACGATTTCAAGTTGCCCTCATAGTTAATCAAATCAATGTTTGATCAACGCATTTAGATCATTAGGCTCTTGTGTTTGGTTTACAGGATCTGAGATAAAAGGAATAATTTAATTATAGTGGAAATATTAAATTATACCTCTTCTTAACGGGATGTCTAGAAGGAGTTGAAGACCTCTCGATCTTCTACTGTATATCCTCTCCTCTTCTTGAACATTGTGTGGACAACGATCCTTCGAGATGATTCCACCAAGTCTCTTCTCTCCGATGGCAAGAATGCAAGCAATGAAGCAAGCTTTTCTTCCTTCTAGTTTTCTCTTCTCCTCCTTTTTGTTGTTGGCCGCTGGCCCTATAGGAAGGGAGGGCTTGGATTGCCGACCACAAAAGAAGAGAAGAGAATAAAGAGGGTGGGCAGAGGAAGGCAAGAAAAAAATTTGCTTTGATTCTCCTTGGCCAGCCTTAGAGGGGAGGAGAAACCTTTTGTTGTGTGTTCTTTTGCCTCCCCTAAACCCCCCTTTATATAGTTATGTCATCTCACAAAATTTGATATGATTATAATCAAATCAAATCTTCTTATCCAGATTTGATTAGAAAAATCATAACCAATTTTGTCTGCAGAAGAGATAAAATTATGATTCAAATCAAATCAAATCTCATCCAGATTTTATTCTAATCAAATTTCATCCAGATTTGATTAGAAAAATCATAATTAATTTTCTCTACAGAAGAAAATTAATAATTTCGTAACGGAAATTTTAATCAGAATTTTTAACAAAATTTTTCTCTGAAAAAATAATTTCAGAAATTCTTAAAATTTCCTATCCGAAATTTCATATAATTTTCTTAGGTGGATACGAGGTTTTATCCAAAGGCTACAGTAGGGACCTAAAGGAGAAATTGATTTTGGCCTCCTGATGGACTTGGGGTTCCTGTGTTCTCCCTGAACACCCAACTTTAAACCCATCAATAATAACTCATTCCACTAGAGAGTTATTATTGCACTACCGCACCAATCTCATATTATAGTATGAGCTCTTTCTTACTATAACTACATTAATCTCCCTATGTTTAAGATATCGTATGTCCGTTAATTAAATGAGTTACTGACAACTCGAATTTAATTAACTTCTGATTCCGAAGAGTAGTACCACTGATCCTTTGTTATCATGCGGATCTGAGTCCAATTGCAGGGTTTACATGATAATCCTTTATGAGCTCCTCAAGGGGACATCCAGTTTCAACCACAACGCAGCAGCGGATTTCTCTTTCAAAACATCCTGCAAAATCTCATTCGATAGATGAAGGTAAATCTGAGATAGGGCTTTTCGATCCTTACGTTCCTTTTCCTCCTTTGTCCATGTCGAGGGCATCTTGTCAAATCCTAACAGCGCATCGTCCAAGTCCATATGCGCCAGCACCGCTCGCATCTTAACCTGCCACAACGTAAATCTGGTGTTGCGATCCAAAAGCGGAATATCATACTTCATGGTTGTTCCCGATTGAAAACCACAAAATCAAAATGAACTTTGCTCTGATACCACTTGTTACGAGATTAGGGCAAAAATTGAAACAAGAAAATAAAGAACACACAGATTTACGTGGAAAACCCTTGATGGGTAAAAAATCACGGGCAGAGGAGAGAAAATTCACTATCAAAAGGTGGAATACAATGACGGCACACGATCTTTGTGTTTTTACAATAATCCTTGGAAACCCTAGCAATAATCAGGTTATTTAAGATAAATTCATATGCTAGCATTATTTAGTTTTAATGCCAAGTTGATACCATGTCTAGGTTTCTAAATCCATGTTTAGAAATTGCTAAAGTATGTTTAATTGTCATGCTCTTAGATTGTAATTATGGTTTGGTCATTGTTACTAGAATGGTTAGACTTTATATTACCCATTGGGAGCATTTGTTTACTCAACTATCACATAGCAAGAAATTTTAAATTAATAGTAGATTTTAGCAATTAAGTAACAGATCACCTTATGGTTAAGAAGGGCGGTCGTTACACCACCTCTATGAGATGACTAATCCAAGGATCTACACACACACAACAATCGTTCCAATATGAACCTTCTCCTTCTCAAAGCACTCTTTGAAGGTGGAGAAACCTTTACAAATGATCTCTTTCTCTTACAAAAATGAGTAGTAAAGGTTTAGAGGAAGACTTTTGAGAGTTACAGAGCTTGAAGATCATGCACAAAGAAAAAGTGAAGAACACTTGCGTCTCCAATCTTCAATCTGTCTTTTTATATTTTTCTTGATACCAGTCGATTGCCTTAGGGATCAGTCGACTGGTGGGCTTCAACGACTCTTGTAGATTGCGTTTAATTCTTCAGCTGTCTGCCCAACGTTGACATATCAGTCGACTGAACCTTCCACTAGTCGACTGGTCAGTCGACTGGTTAGTGATTTTCACTCGACCAAACTCTCTGTGTGTTTTGGATCAGGACATCAGTCGACTGATGGGAATATCAATCGACTAGTGAAGCTGAAAATCACCTTTCAGCTTTCTTCTTTATCCCTTAGCCTTGACTCACGCCTTCAAACATCTTCCACAAGCCTCGTGCCCATCCTTGCACTTGCTTGAGATGTTTCCCTCAGCTTCGTCATTCTAAGTCTTCCTTTGCCAAGAGATCGCGCCTCCGGAACTTCACCATTTGCCAAGAGGCCGTGCCTCCTAGACTTCACCATTTGCCAAGTTTTCAATCCTGGATTTTCCTGTGAACTCAATTCACACATATTAGATTACCAACATTGCCTAACTTAAACTCATTTTAGCCAAACATTAAAATCCAATGATACTTGGGGCAAGACTGCACCAATAGAAATTCCTTACTATCGATCCACAATCAATGAACATTTATTAAATAGATATCATGGTATTTGAGGAAGAAAATTCCACTATGAAAATTCAATTCAAAGAACTTAAAGGGTTATTGGAATGGTACACTTTGGGCTCTAAGTACCTTGATATGATACTTGGAACTCAAAAGACTATATACAATCAATTCAAACTTGGATACAAGGCTAAGACTTGATTCAAATCATATCCATCTTTAGTAAATCGAAATGTTAGAAATCGAGTCCAAGAATGGGTCCCTAAATCAAGCTTGGTTAATCAAGTTGGACCAAATCAATATTGGACCTCTGAGAATCAGATTCACTACCTAGATAGTGTTAGTAGTAGCCCTAGAGCCAATTATGTGATGATTGACTAGGAACTTTTATATTATATTCTATTATTAATAAAAACAAAGTTTGATTATTATATTTACTTCATGTTTGTGCTAAATGACTAAATATAATGTAACGACCCGACCCGTCCTGCCCGTGGGAATTCTACTTATCTCGACCCCTATTTTTCTGTGGGAATTCTACTTATCTCGACCATTGACCGTGCCATTACCTACTTGGACTTTCCACCCCTGCCTAGTGGATTTTTGCCTTCCCCAGATTCGAACTCTAGACCTGCAGGCTAAAGTACTAAATTTCCTTGAATCTAGTAACCAAGTGAGAACTTCTCACTTGGTTACCAAATTCAAGGAACTTTAGTATTTTAGCCTGCAGGTCTAGAGTTCGAATCTGGGGAAGGCAAAAATCCACTAGGCAGGGGTGGAAAGTCCTAGTAGGTAATGGCACGGTCGATGGTTGACGGCCCATGACCCATAGAAAAATAGGGGTCGGGATAAGTATAATTCCCACAGGCGGACGGGCCGGGTCGTTACATATAATAATGCCCTTGACTAGTAGGTTCTAATCTACATCATATCAATTAGTTAAATTGATAGTGAGATGATGTAGAGAACATTACTCTTAACTATCCCTACATAAGAAGATGTGTACTTTAGTATCGTCAAACATCACCCATAATACGGTGGACTATAAAGGAGATCACTGAGTATGCAACAAATTATGCGGAGGGATGTAAGTGATGTAGATGAGATCTATCCTTCCCATATGATGGGAGTGATATATGTGAGCCTCTTAATTGAGTAGGACTATTAAATACATGACCATGCTCAAATGAGTCAATACTTGAGTGAGTCTATTCGAGGATCAAGAAACACAAAGATTGATATCGAGGATGACACGGTCTATGAATCATTGATCAATCTAAATATCGAGGATAGAGGGACATCATCATATATTATAGTAGTTATGGAAAGGTTAGGTCAGATCTCAACTTTCTCCTTACTTGAGTAGCAATAATGCATTGCTAGTTGCTGCTCATTGCTTATGTGTGTATAGAGGTTTAGAAACATTATCAACGTTATAAGAATCTATTGGGTTATACACAAAGGACATAATGCTTTAGGGATTGATTGATTTTAATTTGACTAAAATATGATCCGAATTGGATTAATTAATTAGACTTAAGTGAATCCAATTGGATTATGAAATTGAGTCTAATTTGAGTTAGACTCATTTAGACTAGATTCAACTAAATTTGAATGAGATATTGATTCATTAAATTGTTTAATGAATTAATAATAGAGGAAGACCAAGGATTTTTCTTTTCATTGGATGAAGAGAAGATGAAGAGCCAACATGAGAAATATGTGCTCTATTTAGGTTTTAATTGGCTTTAATGTGGGAAGCTAAAGAGGCAAAAATCCTTCATATTCATGTGATGAATATAAAAGGTTTTTCTTACAATTTTCAATGGTGCACAAGGCATTTTGAATTATCTTATCTCTCTTGGCAGAACACTCCTTTTCTTCCTCCTCCTTGTTTTGGCTGAATCTCCTTATGTCGCTAGCACCACAAAGATGATTCTTTTTCGAAGCTTGAGATATGTTCGTGTGGATACACATAGAAGCATGGACGCTTGAACGTGCAAGAGATCCAGCAAATCAAGGACAAGCGGGATAAGCGAAAGGTACGCTTCAAAGGTATAGATCTATTAGATAGATAAATCAAACTTCGTACAAGTTTTTTTTCGTATGGATTGCTCATTGGGATCCTATTTTCACTATGAATTTTGTTGTTTGTCGCATAAGATTCCCTACAGATAGGTCTATCAACGATATGATTTAGGGAGAGCCAATAGAAAAGCTATTTTTCTTGTTAATTAAAATGCATGATTGCTTGATGTACTGCTTTTATTATGCATGTTTAGTTTATTTCTTGCTTAACTTAGAATGGTTAGATAAGGACATATGCTTGATTGACATTTGACCAATATAGTATCGGAGTGGAGCGAGATGATAGTATGATAGGAAAGTTGGTCTAGGTAGTCAAGTAGAGTCAGAAGTACCTTAGCTAAGTGGAACTAACTGAAGCTACCTCGCCATATCCTAGACTAGTTAGACCAAGAGATTTTAATACATTAGTTAAATGTTCAATTTCATGAATCAGCTTTGTCAAAGAAAGTAGTTGTTACTCTAATACCCTAGAAGACCTTAGTGCCTTGCCATGACTTGAAGCTGAAACCTAAAATTTGCATTAAATTGATCAATGGTTAAACTTAAATATAACTCAAGGTCAAATAATTCTTTGAATTCAAACTAAATTAATTAATTTAAAATTTAATTAAAACAATAAAGTAATTAATCAATCTAACTTAATTAACTTTAATTATTTCTAATTTAAATAATTAAATCATTGATAATTAAACCTTAATTAAATAACTCTAATTTTAATTTAATATTAATATTAATTTAAACATAATAATTTAAAGTTAAAACTTAATTATTAACTAAACCTTAATTAATAATTCTTAACATAAATAAATCTAACTTAAATAATTCATAACCTAAATTTAATTTAAACTCAATAATTTAAACTGAAAACCATCTTACAATGAACTCACAGGATTAACATGTTTGACATCTAGAATAGGTGAGATGGAAAATAAGTAGTAAAAATCAATCTATCTATCTTAAATCCAATTATAAGTTGGATCCAAATCAAATATCTTATGTGCATGAACATAAAAATTGGATCAATGGATGTTGGATATTGGATGCTTTAGACATATGACTGAAAACATATTGAAATTCACCAAATTGAAACTCAAGAACCTAGGATTAGTTGCATTTGGAAATAATAGAAAACTTAAGGTAATCGGAACATGTAATATTGAACTAAGTTTCAATTTCATTATTCATAAAGTGCTATTAGTTGATAAATTTAATTCAATCCTCTTAACATTAGTAAATTGTGTGATTCTGGTTATTTAGTAGTATTTTTAAATTTTGAATGCCTAATTAAAAACTTTAAAAATCTTGAAATAATAGTTAAGAAAATTAGAAAAAATAATATCTACACAATCAATCAATCTCCTCACTTAAGTATCTACTGACACATTAAGCGAAAACTAAATTGTGGCATAAGAGATTGGGTTACACTTATCTAAGACTCATTTAAAAAATAAGTTATAATGAATTAGTTAGTAGATTATTGACACAATCTATAATGTTTGTCAACAAGGGAACAAACTAAAACAATTCACAAACCAACCAATCTAAATTGAACAAATTCAATCCTTGAACTACACTTAGACATATTCAATTCCCACGAGGCTAAGTCACTAAGTGGAAATCAATATTACTTAGTAATAATTGAAATCAATATCACTAAGTGGAAATCAACATTTGAGAACTTTAATTTATGTAAACAACTAGAAAAATGAAAAAGGTTAAAAAAGAAAGAATAAGAAGTGATTATGGAGGGGAATTTGAAAACCATAGGTTTATTGAATTTTGTCAAAATAACGATTATCACCATGAATTATCATGCCTTAAAACCCTCAACAAAATGGTATAGTAGAAAGAAAAAAAATGATCATTACAAGAAGTAGTGTAATACCCGACTTTTCCTTCGATAAAT
>NC_133877.1:8674359-8679961 GCF_044706935.1 Curcuma longa | reverse complement strand
CCGTCAAGGGCCCACGTAAGGGCGGGCGTTACAAGTAGCTAGAACCATATTAAATGAATATAACCTACCTAACCAGATTTAGACTGAAGTAATAAGTACAGTCTACTACATTCAAAATAGAATTCTAATTAATAAATATTATAATAAATCCTCCTATGAAATCTAATATAATAAAATATAAAATTTAAATTATCTATGAGTATTTGGATGCAAAGTACATATACTAAATGCTAAGAACTACTTAGGAAAATTTATATCTAAATCAACAAATAAAAATTTTTAGGTTATTCCATAATTAGTAGAGCCTATAGAGTCTATAATAAAAAAATTTGAATGTTGAAGAACCAATTAACATTGTATTTGATGAAGAAAATAATTTAATCAACCAAACCAAATTAATTTGAATAAAGAATAAAACATTAATGTAGGACCGGTGGGCACGCTAGAGGGGGGTGAATAACATGTTCTTTTATTTGTTCAACTTTACAAAAACTAGTAACAAAATTAGTAATAACAAGTAGGAGACTCACAAATTTATTTGGTTCATAACCCCCCAAGGTTAGTACGTCCAAGGCCTATGCACGGGAAGACACCTGTCCACTAATGGTCTCCTTTCCGGACCTTTGTTCGGAGGTGAAGAAATCCGTCTTTCAGTCAAAATTGTTAACAATGAAATACAAAAGAAAGATTAACTAGACATTCATGTTGTGGTTAATCCGAAAGTCCTGAGCACAATAGACCCTTCTTGGAGCTTTCCTGGTTGCACGATCTTGGTTTCGTTCACGTTCAGTAGCACCGTAGGATGAAGACGTATGAGAATTAATGTTGTTACTTGGTGCTAGTTGATAGGCCATATAAAAACTTTTTCAAGCGCTTGGATCCCTTTTTGGGTGCTTGGAATCGATCTGATCCAATATGATTCCATCGGTCTTTATCAAGGCCAATTTCACTTGATCTGGGGGCTTAGTGTTGGTGCAAGGAGCACTAGTCTTTTTCTAGAGTTTCGATGTTTGATAATACACCTAAGTCTGGTCTATTTGACTAAGGGTTAATCCAAACAAGACCTAATATTTGAATGTGAGTGAAGTCTAGTCAGGTCAGTTTGACTAGAAGACTAGCAAGAAGTTCTAGTCAGTTAGATAGGTAAGAGAAGTCCTAGTTGAGGCTAAGTAGGGAAAGTCCTAGTTGGAGGTTAGGCAGGGAACGTCTTAGATGGAGGCTAGGCAGGGAAAGTCCTAGATAGAGGCTAGGTAGAGGAAGTCTTGATCTGGAGGATTGGGCAAGGAAGACCTGATCTGGGCATGAAAGTCCTGATCTAGAGGATTGAGCAAGGAAATCCTGAATAGAGGTTGGGTAAGGAAAAGTTTAAGCAGATCAAGGGTGATCAGATGTTTGAAAGTGACTAGTCCTAACTGGAGGCTAGGTAAGAAAAAATTAAAATAGAATGTTTGGCAGGTGAGAAATCTGTTAGTGCAAGAAGCACTAGATCTTGTCTAGAGTTTTGATATTTGACAAAACACCTAGGTCTGGTCAGTTTAACCAAGGGGTTGATTCAAATAGGACTTGATATTTGGATGAAGTGAGTGAAGTCTAGTCAGACTAGATGGCTAGTGAGAAGTCCTAGTTGGTTAGACTAGACAATGGAAGTCCTGATTTAGAAGATTGGGTAAGGGGAGTTCTGGTAAGTGAAGCTAGGCAAGGGAAAGTCCTAGTTGTAGGCTAGGCAAAGGGAAGTCATGATTTGGAGGATCAGACAGAAGTCTTAGCAGGTCGAGTGCATCAGGTGCAAGTCCATGCAGTGTCAGGAAGACTGGAAAGCATGGCCAAATCCAATCGGGTACGATCAGGAGGACTAGGGGTTGCTAAAGTTTGGGATGTTCTGGAGGACCGAGTCACAACAGAAGTCTGGACTGGTCTGGAGGGTCGAGCTACAATAGAAAATTCCTAGGGGCCAGGGATCATGGCTAAGCGAGAAGTCCAACAAGTCTGGAGGACTTGTTTGTTAGTGCAGTCTAGCCCCAAGTGGAATTGGATTTTAATGTTTGACTAAAATAAGTTTAAGTTAGGCAATGTTGGTGATCTAATTTGTGTGAATTGAGTTCACAGGAAAGTTCAGGTTAGAAGACTTGGCAAATGGTGAAGTTCCAGAGGCGCAGTCTCTTGGCAAAGGTTAAGTCCCGAAGGCGTGGGCTCTAGGCAAAGGGAGACTTAGTACGACGAAGTTGAGGGAAATATCTCAAGCGAGTGCAAGGAAGGGTACGAGGCTTGTGGAAGATGTTTGAAGGCTTGCTTCAAGGCTAAGCGATGAAGAAGGAAGCTGAAAGGAGATTTTCAGCTTGACCAGTCGATTGATACTACCATTAATCGACTGGTGGCATGATCCAGAAGCACACAGCAAGATTGGTTGAGTGTTTTGCTTAGACTAGTCAATTGGTGGATGATCAGTCGACTGATGGATGGTCGTTGGGCTGAATTAATTGCTAATTAATTAGCCGTTGAAGTCCATCAGTCGACTGGCTCAGGGAGTAGTCGACTGATGTCGAGAATTTCATAAACGCAGATTGACGATTGGAGAAGGAACTGTTCTTTCTCTATCATTCTTGCACGAACTCCAATTACTGTAACTCTCATTCCTCTTCCTTTAAACTTCACTACACATTTTGTAAAAGGAAGAGATCGATATGTAAAGGTGTTTCCGCCTTGAAAGAGTTATTTGAGAAGGAGAAGTTTCATAGTGGAAGGTCGTGTGCTGTGTGTTGATCTTTGGATTAGTCACCTCACAAGAGGTGGATACCAAGTAAATCAAACGGGTTAGCGTTGACATCTCTTATCTTGTTTTGTTTTTGTACTTCCTTTGACGATTTTGCAAGTAAGAGCGAGAAATGCTATTCACTCCCCTCTAGTGAGCGCACGGGTCCCAATAAGTGGTATCAGAGCAGGTCCCTTTCGCACGAACTAACACTCAATTGAAAAATCAAATGGCGTTTCAAGAGAGATACAACACTGCACGACCTCCCTACTTCGACGGCAACGATTTTGCATACTGGAAAGGTAGAATGGAATACTATCTAATGAATGACATTGAAAACTGGTTTAGATTTGTAGATGGATTCGAGAAACCGAAGGACGCTTCTGGAGCTCCTCTCCCTACAAAGGAATGGTCGAAGGATGTGTGCAAGAAGGCTCAAGCAAATGCAAAAGTCACAACCACCTTGCAATGCGGGCTTTCTAAAGAACAACTGAGCAAGGTCGGACCATTCGAGTCAGCCAAAGAGCTTTAGGAGAAGCTCATCGAACTAAATGAAGGTTCAAGCGAATCTTTTGTAATAAACATTTATAAAATTAGATGAGCCAAGAGGGATCTCTTGGTAGGACAACTCCAACCCTTCACAATGAAACCCAACGAGATGCTTTGATTTACCATGTAAGCTAAATGTGCCATTAATTATTTTGTTCCCCTGTGGGGTTCTATGCTCTTAAGGTTGAGTGATACTATTCAAGGTCTGATAGAGATAATTGACGGACATACGATATCTTAAACACGGGGAGCAATGCATAAAATAATAAGAAGGAACCCAAAATGTAATTTGGGGATAGATCCTCTAGTGGAATGGATCGTTGTTGATGAATGGAGGTGTGTATTCCAAAACCCATCAAATCCAATACCTCCGCCCCGCTGTAGCCTAAAGACATCTTCAAAAGGATGCAATCAAACGGATGAGATTAGTTCTCAACTGTCGGATGAGATTTAATCTCGACCGTTGGATGAGATTAGTTCTTGGTCAAGTTGCATCCATTGGATCGAAATAAATAAAGAGGAATAGGTAGGAACCGAAGAATCGACAATTATCCGGTTCAGAATTCTCTTTGGTGATGAACCAGAGATGGTTCATTGAACCACACAAGAAAGTGCATTGGATCGCGATATTAAAAGAAGATCGTGAACTTTTCGGTTAAGTTTTAATTCTTTTAATATGGAATTAATTCATGGAAATAATTCTTTATATGGCCGGCCACTATTAGATAAGGTTGGAGAAAATAATCGACCTAGATTGAGACTTGGTTAAGAGGTATGTACTTCAAGCCTTTCCCACAACCACTCTATGGGAATCGATGGTCGATGCGTATAAAGTGTCAAGGGATCTTTCCAGTGTTAAATTAGATAAATTATTTTGTGAATTTAAATTGCATGAACAAGCTAACTTGTCTACTAAAGAGAAAGGTATAACTTTGGTTGCAAAAAAGAAGAAGAAGAGGGAAAAGAAGGAGGAGCCCTCATTCGCGTTTGATCGGGAGTCTTCTGATAGTGACTAGGAGATGTCGACAAAGGAGGTCACTCACTATGTCAAGAAAATGATGGGGAAATCAAGGAGATTCATAAGACGGGATGTGAAGAAGATGTTCACATCACCTCGAGGTAAAACTCAAAGTTCAAGTTTTAACCCTAATATCACGTGTTATGAATGCAACAAGAAGGGACACATCAAGCCAAACTGTCCGGAGCTGAAGAAGAGAGTGGAGAAGGAGAGAAAGAAGAAGGAAAAGAAGAAGGAGGTGATGGTAACCCAAGCCACGTGGGATTCATCAAGTAGTACTTCTCATATGATGAAGAGGAGTTATGCCACATCACCCGACACATGGTACTCATGGCATGTGAGAGTGACCACGACACCACAAGCAAGGAAAGAAGGGTCTGTAGGATCGATAACACGCTAGAAGGGGGGTGAATAGCATGTTTGACGCTTTTCAATTTTTTGAATTAGATAGCGGAAATTAAAGATGTGTTGCAGAAGCAGAAATCGAAACAAGAATAGTAAAGTTGAAGGGAAAATCTTGAAAAACCGTTCCGGTAGATTCTTGCAGAACAAAAATTTCTCGGAACGATCTCAAGTTGCCCGATCGTTGGGCTCTTGTGTTTGGTTTACAGGATCCAAATATAAAGCATAATTTAATTTAAAGCGGAAACATTAAATTATACCTTTCTTCCGACGTTCCGGAAGACCGAAGTTTATACCCGAAGACCTCTTGATCTTCTGCTGTATTCCTCTCCTCTTCCTCGAACGTTGTGTGGGCAACGATCCTTCGAGAAACTCTCCACCAGAAATCTCCCTCCGATGGCTAGCTAAAACTTCCTTCCCTTTGCTTGGAGAAAAGAGAAGAAGAAGAGGAGGCTTGGAGGCGGCTTGCCGAGAAGGTCTCGGCTACCACAAGGAATTAGATTGTCTCCTCAAACCAAGCTTTGCCCCCTCTTTTATAACTTTTCCATCCCTTATTTATGGTATAATTAGAGCCATAAACATGGTATAATTGTTCCATAAACATAGTATGATTTGATTCAATCAAATCTAGAGAAAATGGTAAGATTTCGGAAGTTACCAATTCGATCCCAGGGTCCTTAATCGATCAACGAATCGATTAAAAATCGCGTAATGGTTTCTCATTAACACTGGTAATCGATCACCTGATCGATTACCAGATGGTAATCGATCACCTGATCGATTACCATGCTGGTCCCCCACGGGACTGGTTAATCGATCAGCTGATCGATTACCAAGGTGTGTAATCGATCGGCTGATCGATTACACCTCTTAGCATGGGTTCG
>NC_133877.1:8646773-8674259 GCF_044706935.1 Curcuma longa | reverse complement strand
GTGATCAGGTACACACTGAAAGCGTTCCCTAGGAACACTTTGTAGACATCTATGATTGATGCTTACAAGGTCTCCAGAGACCTTTCAAAAGTTAACTTGATGAGCAATTTTCAGAATTTAAATTACCTGAGCAGACTAAGACCATTACTGAAGAGAAAGGTATAACTCTTATTGTAAGACCAACCAAGGAGAAAAGGTCCAAAAAAATAAGTTGAAGGTGAGTCCGATGAATCGTCAGAATCTGAAAGCAACGACGAAGTCACAACTGAACTAGTAAATTTAGTTCTGAAGATGATAAGGGAGAAGCGTAGACTTAGAAGGTCGAAAATGAAAAAGGTGGTGTAGAAAGCCAACTCCAACAAACCACCTACAAACAAGACTGAATTTACTGGCTACGGATGTAAGGAAACTCAATACTTGAATGTGGATGCGGGTTGGTGAAGATCCCGAACTCATTTGTTTTCTAGCTTCTGGTGGCCTGTGTCTATTCCTTAACTCCTAAGCAAAAATAAAAATAAAAAAACACATGAAAAGAAAAATTAGCAAACTATACAACCAATGAGCTATTTGATCTTTACATGCCCTCTGCTAAGTCATTGCAACTTCTTTAGCACAGCTAAAGGTGAAATTCGTCATCCCAGTGGTCCACATGAGCGATGTATTGACGAACCAACGGAGGAAGAAAGGGGCGAGATCGGTGGTCGTCAAACCTCAACAGCCAAACTGGCAAGCTTTCTAAGCAAGGAAACCCTCCCCTTCCGTCTCCGCGCAAAAATATTAACAGTTTGGATCCGCTTACGATTTGTGCGGTTAGCTTCGCAATCACCCTTCATCTCTTTGATTCGCTCATCCCAGCTGTTTGTCACTAACAGATCTTTTATTAACCATTGTATGTGGATGCGAGTTGGTGAAGATCCGAACTCATTTGTTTTCTAGCTTCTAGTGGCCCGTGTATATTCCTTAACTCCTAAGCAAAAAAAAAAACCTAACCTAAATTATTTATCGACACATATAGAACAAGAACAGTCAACTTAGATGATAACCATTGGATTGATTTACCCCGTTAAATTAAGTGGATTGAATAAATATTTTATCAATCTATTTTAAAAGGGATCAAAGTGGATTGGTCCGCTTGGGCCCGCGACCCGCGTATAGGTTGGTTTGCGATGAGCTTGAGTAGACATGCGAGTTAGAAAAAAAGTTTTCTTCTAAAATGTAATGAGCTCATGGGTTTAACTCACCTAATCCTCAATTAAATTTAAATTTTTTAATATTTCTATATATTTTTTATTTTTTGATAGACTTAGAAGTTTAACCTACCTAATCCGCAATCCAAACATATAATTTTTAGCTTTATATATATATATATCTCAAGCTAGTGCGAGGATGATAGAGCATCCAAGGAAGGCACGAGGCTATAGGAGGTGTTTGAAGGCCGAGGTCTAGGTCAAGAGAAGCTGAAATGGGAATTTTCAGCTTTACCAGTCGACTGGCCTTGCCAGCAGTCGACTGCTCATAAATTAGACGCACACAGAAAAATCAGTCGAGCCAGAGGAAGACAGGAGTCGACTGGGCAGTCGACTGGCCCTGCCAGCAGTCGACTGATACTAGTCGACTGGTCTTGGATCAGTCGACTGGTCTTGGATCAGTCGACTGCTATTTGAACGTTGGAGAAAGATGGCAAGCATTTAATGCACTTTAATGCAAGATTTTGTTGCCGATTGAAGCCATAAGTCGACTGGCCCTGCCAGCAGTTGACTGATGTCGAAGAATTATAAAATAAACCTGCTCGAGATCAACTCAAGAATTCTGCCATTCTTTCATTCTTTAGTGCTTCTTTTGAGAACTTGTTGTTCTCTGATTCTTTGCTTTCTTCCTCTCCTCCTAAATATTATTTCACATCATTTTGAGGAGAACAAAAAGGTTGTAAAGGTTTCTCCGCCTTCGAGGTTTTCGAGAAGGAGACGATTCATAGTGCAGCGGGTGTGTGCGTGCGTGTGGATCCTTGGATTAGCCACCTCTGCGGAGGTGGATACCAAGTAAACGAACCGGGTTAGCGTTGATCTATTATTTTCTCTATTATATTTTGCTTCCGCTAACACTCTTGCAGAGAAACAATCGAAGAAGATCCGAAAAATGCTATTCACCCCCCTCTTGCGAACCAACCGATTCTAACATAATGGTGGTGCTGTGAGCTAGAAGAGTTCGAAGTAGGACACAGTTGCTAATTCTACAATAGAGGCTAAGTATATTGCTGCATCTGAGGCAGCAAAGGAGGCTGTTTGGATCCGCAAGTTTATTACTGAGCTTGGGGTGGTTCCTAGCATAGCAGAGCCTATAGAGCTCTATTGTGACAATAATGGAGCGATTACGTAGGCTAAGGAACCACACTCACACTAGTGGACCAAACACATACTACGACGCTTCCATCTCATTCGAGAGATCATCGATAGAGGAGATGTGAAGATTTGTAGAGTACCCACAGAGGCTAACGTCATAGATCCCTTGACCAAAGCTTTGGCACAGAGAAAGCATGATGGTCACACAAGGTCATTAGGGCTTAGAGCCTACAGTGATTGTCACTAGTGCTAGTGGGAGATTGTTAGTGAGAGCTCTAGAGCCAATCATATGATGATTGATGTATGGACTCATTGTATCATATTTCCATATATTTATAAAGGCATTTCTTTATGGTTATTATACTTACTTGTATTGGTGCCAAATAACTAAGTATAATAACGTCCTTGAGTTGATGATTCATATCTATATCAATCGATTAGTTGAATCAATGGTGAGATGATATAGAGAACACTACTCTTAATGATTCCTAGTCAAGTATTAACATTCAGGGACAATGTTAATACGACGAGACTAGCATGTAGGTAACACGATGACTTGATATCACAAGTCATGGATATGAGATATCAAGTTGACACATGGGTATGCATTAGAGAATCTATACTGAATGACCCACCATGAGAAAGTATCATGGATCATTATATGAGTGTCATATACTTTCTCATGTGGCTATTAGTATGACTATTAGTCCTTGGACCTGAAGTCACCATGGTTCCCAACATAAGGAGTTGCATACTTTATCTTTGTCAAACGTCACCCGTAAATGGGTGGACTATAAAGGCGATTACCGGGTATGTAACAAATTATGTGGAGGGATGTGAGTGATGTAGATGGGATCTATCCCTCCTATATAACGGGAGTGATATCATAGTTCTTGATAGAGTGAGACCACCAAAGTGCATGGCCATGCCCAAACGAGTCAACATGAGATGTTGAGTTCATTTGATTGGAGTGAGTCTACTTGGAGTTCAAGACATAGATTGATTAGAGGATGGCATGGTCTATGCCTCGATTTGATCAATCATGATATCAAGGATAGAAGGACTGTTGGGATGTATATAAGAATTCTAGTTATCTATGTAAATAAATATTCTGAAATGAGAATTACTTTTGGTCAATATTTGCATTTAGTTTTTATGCAAGTGTCCATTTAATCTATATTGTAGATAAACATGGTGTGCGGAGTCACACACAGAAGACCATGTTATCGGTTCCTTATAGATTATAAATAGTGTTCACAACCAAGATGGATTGGACAAACCATTGGACTGATTGTAGTGTAATTTGGTCTTAGTCTGTCTTGACTATAGAATTACACTAGTACACTCAGTGTGTATTGAGCAGGACCATCTGAGGATTGTTCGATTTATACTGACTATATAATCAAACTAAACCTCTGTTACTATGGATGTACATGCTCTTAATCCCGATATAATAACAAACACATGTACTTAGTATATACTTCTTTGATTCATCAAAGGGTGAGATTTAACTCACTAAAAAAAATAGCATATTAGTGACGAATATTTGCAACGAAATATATTCATTGCAAATTTGCAACAGAATCTGCAACAAAAACAAAATTCGTCACAAATTTACAACGATATTTACGATGAAAATAGATTTGTTGCAAATTCAGCAACATAATTTTCGTCACAAAATTCGTTGCAACTGAAATATTCGTTGCTAAATTCGTTGTCAATTTGCGACGAATATGACATTCATCGCAAATAGGCAACGAAAAATTTTTTTCGTTGGCAAATCGGTGCCAAAACGTGAGATCTATAGGATTTTGGCGATGAACTCAAGGTTCGTTGCTAACTTTGCGACGAATAGAAAGTTTGTCACAGATGTTGTAACGAATAAGTAAATTTTTGGCAAAATCTACAATGAACACTGAATTCGTTGCAGATTTTCCAACGAAATTTATGTTCGTTGCTAAATCTGCAACGAAATTCGTATTCATTGCAGATTTGGCAACGAATTTAGATATTCATTGGAAAATCTGCAACGAATACAGATTCGTTGCAGATTTAGCAATGAATTTGGATATTCGTTGGAAAATCTACAACGAATACAGATTCGTTGCAGATTTAGCAACGAATTTGGATATTCGTTGGAAAATCTACAACGAATTTAGCGACGAATAATTTTTGTCGCCAAAGTTTTAACTTAACCTAGATCTGAAATCATTTCCCCTTCTCTTCTCTCGCAACACGCCGCCGCCTCCCTCTTCCTCTCCATCTCACTCGCTCTTTTCTCGCCGCCGACCCCTTTATCACGAATCAATCGGCTAGATCTCTTCATTCTCGCAAGACGCCACCACCTCCCTCTTCCTCTCCATCTCGCTCGCTCCTTTCTCACGGCTGGCCCCTTGTTGGCGAATCAATCGGCCGGATCTCTTCGTTGGTAAGGTTTTCGCTTGTTTCTCACCTTTTTTGCTCATTTCTCACTGCCGCCGCAACGCTGGGAGCTGCTGGCCGGCCCCGAATAGGGCTGGGAGCTACTGGCCGGCGCCGCACAGGGCTGGGAGCTGCTGGCGAGCTACTAGCCGGCGCCGGACAGGGCTGGGAGCTGCTGGAAGTGGTCTTAAATTTGTTAATAAAAGTGAATTTGGTACTTTTAGTATCTGTAAGATCTTCCATTTTGTAATGTGGCTGGCGCCAGTTTCTTTTAAACTCTAAAGGGTTTGCAATCACTTTTGAGTGTGTGTCTGTGGAAAAGGGCATTCATCTCGATTGATCTAAAATGATGCTTTCGAATTGTTCTTTTTTTTTCTCATTATATATTACCTCTAAAAATGTACATTGAGTTCGATCATTAGGTACTTCTATTTGCAGTTTGTTTGATTTGATAATGCAACAAATTTTGTATGTTTTGTTCTCTGTCTAAATCCAAGTACCATAATTGCAGATGCATCGTATGTATATGCATATATAAAATTGTCATCGGTTATCACCTACTTTCATTTTGATTTGATTTGATTTCATTTCTTGAGAAGAAAGGAAGGTCGTTCTCTTTATCATTTGTAAGCAACATAATTTTACATCCTTTTACAAATGTTCTCTAATTGCAGGTACTAAAGTCCACAACCTATGGAGATTAGCTTTAATAACAGATTTTCAAGCATATTTTCCTTTTGTAATAGGCTTATCTTCCTAGATTTGTGCAATAGCATCCATGTGTGTAATTTCCTTTTGTAATTACGAGAATGTTTTTTTTTAATTTGGTAGTTTTTGTTAGAAATACTATTTTTTAGGAAATAATAATATGGAGAAGACGTGGAGAACATATTAATGATCTAACTTTCTCCTAGAAATTACTGTTTCAGTGATTTTTTGTTTTATTTTGGTTTTTTATAACCACCTGATTAATCGTGGAAGTGGGCGGTCCTTCCCTTGTTTTGTTCATCGGGTATATTCGAAAATGCTCACAGTAATATGTAGGCAGTAGATTTTTGTAATCTTCGTCGTCCTTATAAAATAATTTCAATGTTAAAAGGAATACTCTGTTTGCGAAGACACCCTTGCCTTCTACCATGCCATTCCAGTGAATGTTATCCATGCAAGGTCCTTTCAGATTTTGTATTTTGTCCCATTTTTCGCTCTGTGATCACATATTAGCTTATTTACTTTGGTAGGATCTAGAGTGTTAGTTTTAGTAGGCATTTACTCATGCTCTTTTTTTCTGTGTAGGCATTTACAGGCTCTATTGTTGAGCATAATATTGGTCCTCAACCTATACCATCATCAAAAAAATACCAATCTGTCACAGGTATGACACATGCAACAATTTCTTATCCTTAATTAAGTAGGGATCTAAA
The DNA here is from genome assembly GCF_044706935.1 of Curcuma longa. NCBI lineage: Eukaryota > Viridiplantae > Streptophyta > Magnoliopsida > Zingiberales > Zingiberaceae > Curcuma > Curcuma longa. Next base: position 8,668,078 of record NC_133877.1, on the reverse strand, counting down.
CACATGCAAATATTCTTGTATTAGTGATCAAGTATTTGATTACAAAATGAAATTTTAGTATATTCTTCGATCAATTTTTTTTGAGTTATCTCCATTCATCTTATGATGTAACATCTGGTAAAAATATCTAAATGCAACAGTCATTCTTCCAGAAACAATAAAAACAGTCAGATGTTTATGCTTTTTATACTTCATCAAATGATTGTTATTGCTAAATCAGTAACTATTAAGTATGAACATATGATCCAACAACTAGATAGCCACATGGTTCTAGAGTTATGGTTGTCTCAAATAACTAATAGGATATATATGATTTCTTTCTCACCTTACTGAACTGATAATCTTGGCATTTTTATAGATTTAAGTTTTAATTTTAAGCATGATACTTTCTTTTTATCATATTTTTTTTGCCGGAGAAGAAAAGATAGCGACGGAGAAGGCAGTAGAGTCTCTGGAGAGCACTGACCACGATGATTTGATTATATCTTTTCTTCATATTCAGACTTTGTTATATTGGTATTTTGTATGGATTTGATGGATTAGTTTGTAGACACTTTGTATGGATACTTTGTATGGATATGTTGTACGGATTGTGCATCATTTTGATGCTAGGATGATATGGATTTTATACATCAATGTTATGGATTGATATTATGTATGGATTGATGTATAAATGAATGTTGTTGGTATATGGATATTTGTTATTGATGTATGTTGATATTTGTATGTAACAGGTAAAATGTATTTTGTGAATCGATCCATTCGGATCGATATTTGTATGTATCTATGAAATAATCAAGAAATGAATAGAATCTATAGGAAAAATTTTTGCGATGAATTTTGCAACGAAAATCATTTTTGTTGCAAATTAGCAATGAATTTTGCGACGAAAATGTGTTCATCGCAATTCTATCGTAATCTACTATTATGAAAGTCTACAACGAAAAATCCTAGTCGTCGCTAAAGTCATTGCAAATTGGCAACAAACTAGTAGTTCATTGTAAATTGGCAACGAACTGCTAGTTCGTCGCAAATTAGCGACGAATCCTGTTCGTTGCAAATTGGCAACGAACAGTAGTTCGTTGCCAATTGGCAACAAAAGTTGCGACGAATCCAAATTTTTGTTGCAGAAATTTGTGATGAAAGAAAAATTTTCGTTGCTAATAGTTACGACGAGTTATTCGCAACGAATTTAGATTTGTTGCAAAAAATTTTGCAACGAATTCTTTTACATAATTCATTGCACAACCAATTTTTTTTATAGTGTAGAGCGATAGATCAAAAGGCCCGATGAGTTGGGAAGTAGTATTATGTACATGGTGTGTTGTTAATTATAGAAGGAATCTGTGTCCTAAATATAGGTTGATGATGTCCCCTTGAAAAACTCATAAGGATTATCATGTAAACCCTGCAGGTAGACTTTGTTCGCATGATAATAAGGGCCAACAGCAGTGGCTTCTTCCTGATGAAGACACGGCCGTGCTTTTAAGGCACGACCATGAATTGGCTGGTCTTTGTTTTGAAGCACGGGTGTGTTTTTCACACACAGCCTTTGGCTGCTACTGTGGGGGATTTTGGCACGGCCGTGCCTGTGAGGCACGACCTTGGCTTGTTGATTTTCTGTTTGGGGCACACGCCCGTGCCCATTGAAACATGGCCAAAAGTTGAATAGACACGGCCGTGCCACTAGGCACGGCCCTGTCTTGCCTTATCTTCAATAGATGCTCCGTTTTGCCCGTTTTCGCTCCATTTTCCACCCTGAAACAAGTAAAAGCACAAGCAGATCTCTGAACTAGGAAATGCAAGATATGTGCCTAAATGCATAGATAAGGGATGCAATGTACACAAGAATTTAGCAATAAACTCAGAAGATGTGCAAATAAAGCATAAATACATGTATATATCCTACGCACATCATCATCCTACTCCAACTCCTCAACCCAAACTCTGATCTCAATTAGGGGGAGGTATAGTTACGTTGAATAACACAGTTATGGGGGAGAGTTAAAAGGGAGAGAACCACAGCTTAAGGGGGAGTCTGGTTAAATTTTTCACACTCCTCCCAGCCAAACCATTAGTTGCTCTTCTCAGCCGACTTACTTTCTTTCTCGGCCGACTCATCACCTATCTCGGCTTGCTTACTATTTACAAGAAAACTTTCCTAGCCGAGTCACACAGCCATCACTGTCCAATCAGTCGAGCTGTTTCTTCTCTCGGCAACTCTTTTCTGACTTACATGGTAATGGTAGCCTATAGTAAATCCGACATGGCACCTAGATTCCATACTGACCTATTGTGCCATCTGGTAACTCTTATCTGACCCAGGAATCTTGAGAGAAAGATCTAAGGTGAGCAATCTAGGGGGAGAGTTGTTTACATATTCTACCCAGGTTAAACTTAAAACTTGAATTGATTTACCGGGCTTGACTTGGAGAGTTATTCCTAATAGATCGGCCAATACGAGTAATCGGTGGAGATAAAGGAGCTTCAAAAGCAAGTTGAAGAATTGATAAGGAAAGGGTATGTCAAAGAAAGTTTGAGCCCTTGTGTTGTTCCTGTTTTGATTGTGCCTAAGAAGGATGGAACTTGGAGAATGTGCATTAATTGCAAGGCTATCAACAAGATTTTGGTAAAGTATCATCATCCTATTCCTAAATTAGATGATATGCTAGATGAACTATATGGTTCTTGCATTTTCTCTAAAATTAATTTGAAGTCTAGCTATCATCAAATTTGAATGCATGAGCGAGATGAATGAAAAATTTCTTTTAAGACTATGTATAGTTTATACGAATAGTTAGTCATGCCATTTGGGGTAACTAATGCATTTAGTACTTTCATGAGATTAATGAACCATATTTTGTGTGCTTTTATTGAGAACTTTGTTGTAGTATATTTTGGTGATATCTTAATTTATAGTAAAAATTTAGATGAGCATCTAAATCATTTATAAAATGTTCTATTTGTTTTGTGAAATGAAAAGTTGTATGCTAACCTTCAAAAATGTTCTTTTTGCACTAGTCAAATTGAGTTTCTTAATTATATTGTTAGTGCTAAGGGAATAGCAATGGATGAAGAGAAGGTTAAGGATATTCGTGAATGACCAACACCAAAAACCATAACTGAGGTACATAGCTTTCATGGGTTAGCCAGTTTTTATAAGAGGTTTGTTAAAAATTTTAGTACTTTAATTGCACCCTTGACTGAAGTTGTTAAAAAGAATGTTGGTTTTCATTGGGATAGTGAACAAATTCAAATACTAACTTAAGGAGAAGCTAGCTTTTGCACCAATACTTGTATTAACTAATTTTGCTAAAACTTTTGAAATTGAGTGTGATGCATCAGGAATACGTATATTGTTAGGTTTTGAATACATTAAAGATCTATACTCTAATTATCTTGACTTTGAAAATGTATTTGAAGTTTGTGAACATGTTGCATTTGGAAAATTTTATAGGTATGAGGGGTTTCTTTTTAGGGTCAATAGGTTGTGTGCACCTAATTCTTCATTAAGGGAATTATTAATCCAAGAGGCTCATGGTAGGGGACTAATGGGACATTTTGGTGTAAGAAAAATTCTAGAAGTTTTGATTGAGCATTTCTTTTGGCCTCATATGAAATGAAATGTAGTCAAGTTTTGTGAGAAGCATGTAGGCAAGCAAAATCTAAATCTTTACCTCATGGATTGCATATACCTTTAATGTGATTTCTTTTGGCCTTTTAGGGTTTTTAGGTTACCCTATAGTTATAAATAAAGAGGGTGACGATCACACATGTATCTTTTGATATATTTTCAATCTAAAGCAAGGTGAGACTCTCACTTATTGATTCTTCATTTAACTAGAACTTATAAAGGCATCCCCTTGTGGCATTCAAAGACTTATCAATCCATCCTATAGTTATGGCGTCTTCCCTTTTCCTATATACCAAGGTTCGGTGTTCGTAAGCATTGGGTCAAGGTTCTATTTATTCTTCTTGTTGATTTAAACTTTCCTCCTTTCTTTCTTCAATTTGTTATGGGTTCTTGAGATTTTTCTCTCATGGGTTAACATCAATTGATGTATAATGGATCATCAACAACATCTAGAGTTGGTTGAGCATAATCCATATTAGTTGATTGGGCAACTTGTTCACTTTGTTTGACTGCATTAGAAGTGGACTTCGAATATCAAGAAAAAAGCACAAGTCAATTCCAATGCTATGAACATGTTGCAATGTGGACTAACCAAAGGTGAACTCAACCAAGTCAGGCCCGTTGAAAATGCTAAAGAACATTGGGACAAGTTGTAAGATCATGTAGAACACTAGTGGAGGTGAATAGCACGCTTTACTTTTTCACTCATTTATGAAAATTTATTTTGAATATTTAAGTATGCATTGGAAAGTAAAAAATGAGAACTCAAAATAAGGGATAATTTATTTTTACTTGTTTCACAGCATCTGGTTGCTACTACTTTAAGGCTCACAATCCTCGACTACTTCCAATGAACAATCCACTAGTATACTTTTTCTTACAACAAGAAAGAGTTTTGTCTTTTACAAAAATGAGTAACTTGAGCATGGTGCGTTGTAGCATTTTGGCATTGCAATAGCATTTTTTGTAATGAGACCTCTGTTCCAGGGTGCTTATGTGGACCATTCCGAGAGCTTGGATCCCCTTTTGGGCAATCATGATCTATCTGATCTATTGTAATCGCTGACTTAGTTATCTCCGAGGGCCTGGATCCTTTCTAGGTGCCTGGAATGCTGACGTTACAAGACCAGACTTGGCTTTACTGCATCTTATACTTCTCAGGGCACCTAGACTGTTCCAGACACTTGGAGGCTGAGGTATCCCGGCTAATTAGGACTTACCATCTCATCCGCCTTGCTGGCCCAAAGGAGGCTTGTCTTGAGGACTCTCCTTCCTACATCTTGATATTGTATAGCTTATTTAAAATTAAGTCGCTTTTACTTACTCTTGTATCGGATGTCTTTTCATGTCACTCGATTAACTTGACCCATAAGTCTTTCACGTTGATAAAGTATCCTACCCGGTTGAGTTTCTCCTTGGTTAGGCCGCACTGGAGAGTCTGTCTGGCTTTTAAATCGGCCTCAATCTTTCTATTATTTTATTGGTTCCACTTTTGAATCCAATTTGGATTAGTATTCATGTTTTCAACTGTGTCTTTAGGTGGTACTCCATCCAACCATTCTAGTAGTTGAAATCTCCCTAGAGAAGTGGAGTGGACTGGTTGTGTTATAGCCTTCTTGATGGACCATTTAAAGAAAAACCTTGCAAAAATACTAATGAGAGACAAACTAAATTGCTAAGACTAGATCTCAAATTAGTAGTGCGGGAACAAAAAGAAGCACAAATAACAAAAACCGCTCGAGTGGTGTTTGTATCAAATTCGAGCAACTATAAAAAAAATTAAATAAGTTGTCAAAAGGGGTGATTGCACTAATTCTAACTATTTGAAAATGAATGAATAAAAAAAATAAAAAAACTTCTTGTTTGAATGGTGGTTTCTCTAGTTCATAGGGCCCCCACTCTTATATCAAGTATAGGATTGTGCAGAGCGCTAGAGGGGGAGGTACTTTGCTTTTTCACTTGTTTTTGAAAATTTCTTTTGAATATTTAAGTATGAAGAAGAAAGAAAAAAATGAGAACTCAAAATAATAGACAATTTATTTTTACTCAATTTACGACCTCTGACTACTACTTCAAGGCCTGCATTCCTCAACTACTTTTGATGGACAATCCACTAGTCTTGTGAGAAAGAGTCTAGTCTTTTACACAAATGAGGAACTTGAGCATGGTGTCAGTGTAGTGTTTTGGCGTCACAACAGTGTTTCCGAAGCGTATAACACTTGAACAAGAGTTGTAGAATAGCCGTGAATGTTGTACTAAGGCTTCTGTTCGAGTGTGCTTATATGGAACATTCCAAGCGCCTAGATCTCCTTTCAAACACCCCCCACCATGGTCTATCTGATCCATTGTAATTGGTAGCTTAGCCATCTCCGATCCTTTTTGGACACATGAAATACTGACGTGACGATTACAGGATCAGACTGGCTTCGCTATGTCTTATCCTTCTCTGAGCGCCTAGACAGTTCCGGGCACTTGGAATATGAGGTGTCTCGACCAATCAATATTTACCACCTCATCCGTTTCGCTGGCCCAAAGCAGGTCTGTCTAGACGCTGGAAAATAGGGGTGCTAGAACCATCTAGGCACTTTGATCCAATAGGGACACCCAAAACCTCCTTTTTTTATTTTTTCCTTTAAGCTTACTTTCTTGTTAACCAGTTAGAGAAATATAAACATAATGCAAGAAATTAAGTCTTGATAATTTTACAATTGTCTAATCTTGACTTTTGGATTTTCAATAAAACCCTAGGTTAAACCAACACTTACTGTTCCCTTTAAGGGAATGCATCTTTACCCACTTCTCTCAGATAATTTTACTTGTCTACCAAACATCAGTTCTCCAGACTTGTTTAGACTTCCTACTGAGCATTCAATCCTTTGACTCCCAGAACTTTCCTTTTGATGTCTAATCCTTGTTGGCCCATCGACCTACTAGATGCTCGGTCCACTAACCTACCTATAGTGTCATCATTCTGCTAAGTCTTTCTTGCCCAGTCCGATTGACCAAACCTCCAGCTAGAACTTGCCTTACCTAGTCTCCAACTAGGACTTTCATATGCTATCTACATACTTAGATTAGTTCATTATTCCATAACATAATCTTAACTTTGAATCCTTTGTCATTATCAAAATATCGGTTTGATTATCTAGTGTTTTCTACACCAACACAAGTTTGCTGAACTTCACGAGTCATCCACGGAGGAGTTGGGCATGAAAGAACCAAAGCAAATAAGCTTTATGGCTCTAATGGTAAAGAAGGACATAGCCAAATCTAAGTCCAAGTCTGAGAAATGTCAAGGATCTAAGTCCGAGTCAAGCCACGAATCCGTATCCGATTTAGAGTTGATAAACTATATAGTATAATTGTATGTTTAACAAACAAGTTAGCTAAATCAAATGAACATGTTAGATCCCTTCTTATGGAGGTAAAAGACCTTAAGGGGGAGACCAACCTAAGTTCTTCAATTAACCAAGTTCAAGAAGGAACTCTAACTCAAATCTAAAAATTTGAGGAAAAGAATTCTCTCTTAAAAAGTCAAGCTGAAGAACTTAAGGTAACATTGGAAAAGTTTACTTCAGACTCCAAGTACCTGAAATATGATACTTGGAACTCAAAGGATGTATACAACAAATTCGAACTCAGAAGTCTAACACTCAACTTACAGGTCTCTAGTAAATAAAAAAGCTAACAAAAGAGTTCAAGCATCAAAAATCACACCTAACTGATAAAGAAGGAAACAAACAATATTGGGTCGCTAAAGAACAAATTCATTACTTAGATAAACAATATCAAAGCTATGATCCAGGAGGAGGTATCTTTGATTTAAAGGGATGATGAAGAAGGATCCAAAGATTTTTATTAATAATTTTGATAGTTTTTATTTTTAGTAATTTTTGGTATTTAGAGTAGTTGAAATTTTTTATTTTTTTATATTTTAGGGTTTTAAGTTCGTTTAAGATTTTTAGGATTTCGAGTCCATTAAGAAATTTTCTTTTCTATTAGGATTTTTTTTTCTTTCTTTTACAAGTTAGGTTTTTGGATTTGTATAAATATCTTGTTAGTTAATGTTTAGGACAAGAAGTTTTAGTTTAATAATATTTTCGACAGTATCATTTATTTTTCTATCTCTTGTTATTCTTTTGAATCAACAAATTTTAGAAGATTATTTTTAACGTTTGCAGTCAAACTAACGGATTTAATATTACTTGCAGGATAATTGTTATCTCGCCCAGTGTCAATTGGTATTAGAGCTCTCAAATCTGATGGATCGTCATCGTGGTCGTGGTCATGACAAGCAAGTTCCGACTGAGGAAGCCTAACACCATAATTGTAGCACCCAAGACGAGATACTTAAAGATCTACAAAGACAAGTCACAAAGTTATCCCAACATCTTGCGGTGCAAGATCATAAAGGTCGTAAGTTCTCTTATCCTAATTCTACTTTTACTTTTTAAAACTCCTATCACAATTGCAAAAGCCATGGTCAAAAGGAGTGGTATGGAGATATCGGATTTCCATTTGATCTTCTCGAGTTTTTTGGTACATCACAGATTGAGGAATTCATTGATTGGCTTAACAAAGTGAAATGAATTTTTTATTATGAGGAAGAATCTGATCGTGTTAATTGAAATTAGTTGTCTTCAAACTCAGAGGCCAAGCATCCACATGGTGAGAGCAATTGTGACACTCATGTGATAGACAAGGCAAAGTTAAGATATTTGATTGGGAGAAGATGAAAAAAATGAAAGATATTTTTCATGAGGTCAAGAACAAATGTGACAAGAAAAAGGACATAAGAGAACCACTAGTATCCAAGTCTTGAACTGCGCAAGATCGTCAAGGTCGTAAGTTTCTTATTCCTTTTGAAAAATCTTTAATTTTCAATCAATGAGAGATGTCAAAGCACAAGTTTGATTTTGAGGGATTTGGGATAAACCGCCTCGCCACCTACAACTTCGAGAGAACGCCAACTCCGTAGCGCCTCTATGTCCCCCCTACAACCATGAAGATGCGGACCTTGACAACATCAAGTACGATCAATCCTACTCTCTCGATCGTCCGATCATAGGAGGCAGCAAAGATGACGACAAGATCGAAATATTTAGTGATCTAGTTTATGATGATACTGATGAACCAGAAGCCTACTTTGTCTAACAACAATCAACAGCCTGGTTCGTCTATCGACGAAGCCCCAATCTTCATCGTCTCACCTTACATTGACTCGGTATCCCAATTTATTCATCATGGAAAAGATGAGACTGAGTCAACTGGTAAGCCAATATATGACGAAGATGAAGTTGTTGATGAAATAGTTATTGATCCAATTCTTTGTCTCGGTGTCGATATTGGCAAGTTGCTCAATCAAGCCCGGGTTAATGCTTCTGGATGCACTAACGCTTCTACTGCACAGGAAACTTCTCTTTCAAAGAAAGCACCAAGCCTTGTCTAGAACTTTGTTGACCATTCATATGATTTAGCTTCAACAGACATGATGCAACAGCAAACAAATTTATCCAAAGATATAGAAAATACAAATACTTCGATTATATTAGGACATGAGCAGATACATACAGAGGTTTCAACTAATAGAAATAAAAAAATAACAAATGATTGTGATTTGAATGCCTTCTCGTGGACAAAGGAAAACAAGAGAAGCTAGCTAGCTCTTCAATAATATCCTCCTCTTTACTACATATGCTTTGTCAATCTTTTTTTTTTCAAATTCCATGTCAACTTCAATTACTAGAGCTGCTCCAATTTCTTTTTTGATATCTTGCGGAAGGATCTTGAAAGGCGGAGCTCTGAGCCTCGATCGTTGTGCTACTTGGGAGGTAAGTAGCGGCTTTTCGGATCCGCTAGGCCCAGCTCTAGTAATCATGGGGAAGGTGGCGGTGACAAAGACGGTGGTAAGCGCTATGACTACATGCACGGTGCGGTGCTCGTTGTGCGTCACCATATGTGGAGTTTGAGCTTGTGGTCACGGGTCATTGCAGTGATCAAGGAGCTATAGGAGTAGACCACCTCACCTATCTGGAAGTCGCTATTAAAGTTAAAGTCCTCAAATAATTAAAGATTAAGTCAAATCTAGTTTATCATGCAAGAAGACAAAGAAATGCAAGAAGACAAAGAAACAAGGAGGATCCTTCAATTCATTATGATAAAGTGCATTAAATGCTCCTATATCCAAAAAGATTAAGTGCACTAAATGCATTAAATGCTCCAACATTCAAAAACATGAACGTTCAAGAGGCTCTCATGTAACACTATAAAACCACCTTGTATGGTTACTTTCAATATTATGAAGAAAAGGCTTCATGTTTTCTCCTCTTTCGTGCAACAAGCTTTTCATGGGTTCTCCTCCATTTTGTAACAAGCTTTGAAGTTAATACCAAAGCTAAATTTCATCATGGTATCAGAGCAGCAAAGTCTACCTCTTCCGCAACTAAGCTCGCTCCCTCCTCAACTCTTCTCTTCTCTTCTTCTTAGTTCCTCCAACTATATTCAATTGTCTGAATTCATTAAGAGGATCCTAAGTTCTTATAACCTTGAAGATCATATTCTTCGGGATCCTCCTATTGAATCTAATCCTACCTTCAAAGAATGGCAGAAGAAAGATAATCAAGTATTTGTTCATCTTCTTCTTTCTCTAGATGAAGCTCACAGAGTATGGTTGCTTGTTCTCTAAATGCTAAAGCTTTATGGGATCATCTCTCGACACTATATGGGCAAACCAACAACATCGGAAGAGTCTTCGAACTAAGAAGACAAATAGCAAACATGAGAAAAGAGAACAAGACTATTCCACAACTCTTTGGAGAATTTGGTAACTTATGGAGCGAGCTTGAGGTTCTACAACCACCAACCACAGATCTGACAAAAATAATAAAGCGATAAAATGAAGACAAGGTTTTTAGTCTTCTTATGACTCTCGGAGACTCATTCTCAACTATGAGACAGGAAATTCTATAAATGCAAAATCTCCCTACCTATCATGATGTATTGCAAATCATCCAAAGAACCAAGTCAAGCTTGAATATTGAAGAAACTTCAAATAAAAAAAATGGAAGTTCATGGGTTCAAGATTAATGAAGTTCATCCAAAAGAAGAAGTATGTCCCAATTGCAAGAAGAAAGGGCATACAAAGGACAAGTGTTGGTTTCTTCATCCTCATTTAAGACCAAAGGCATTTCGAAAGAAGAAACCCGTGCAAACATTAAAAGCACAAACTTCTATCGAGGAGCATCACCAAACCTCTACAACAGGTATATACTTAAACTCCGCTCTAGATACTAAACATTGGATTATTGATTCAGGATGTGATTATCATATGGTAAATGATAGGAATAAAATCATAAATTTTAGAAACTTGGAAGAATGTAAAATAGTTAAGGTAGCTAATTGTCAAAACATAATAGTAAATCAAATACGAGAAATTGATTTATTAGGAAAGCCATTGGATGCCCTCTATGTTCCAAATTTTACTTCCAATCTAATGTCTATTAGTAAAATAACTAAGGAATATGATTAAAGGTTATTTTTGACTCTAACAAAGTATCATTTCAGGACGTTAAGACAAATCTTTTATTTGACAAGGGAATTAGAAGGAATAACCTTTATGTTTTGGACCATGGCTATCAGCAAGGTTGTCAAAATCGCGAGTCAACTCGGCGAGTTTACGAGTTTACGAACTATTATTTCAATTCCATGTTGAATCAGCTTAAAATCGGGCCCCCCTTGTAAACTCGTAAACTCGCGAGTCAACTCGATAAACTCGGTAAACTTGCGAGTCAACTCGGTCAAACTCGGGAAACTCGATAAACAAAGGAAATCTTTGTTTGATGTTTCCTTTTATTAAATTTGGACAATGGAAGCTTATTTGGTGTATCTATTGGACTATTTTTGTATGAAATTTTAAATTTGTCATTTTGTAACTTGATGTTGAAACATAAATTTTGAAAATTTCATATCTTTTCATGTTAAATTTTCATGTCTTTTTTTTTATTTGTGAAAACATGCTGTTGATAACTATGTTTATGCTTTTTTATTAGATATATGAAATAGTGATTGTTCTTATGAAGTTATGATCAAATATATATTATTTGACATTTTATAACTCTTTTTTGGATTATCTGTAAACTCGTACGAGTTTATGATACGAATTTACGATAGGAGTTTGTGCACCCCTAACCGAGTCGACACTGGAATCGCGAGTTTGACAACCTTGGCTATCAGGTCTTTAAAGCAAGCCAGGAGGACTCCCAACTTTGGCATGCTCAACTAGGTCACCCTAGTAGCTATGTCCTAAAATATTACTTCCCTACAGCTAGTTTAGATAATATTTGCAAACCTTGTATTCTTGTAAAAAAAACAAAGGCATCCTTGTTCTACCACTATATATGAAAAACCCTTTAATCTGGTTCACTCTGATGTATGGACTTCTCCAATTTTGTCTAAACAAGGTTATAAATACTTTTATTACATTCATTGATCATAAAACCAGATACACTTAGGTTTACATGCTCACCAATAAATCTCAAGTATTTGAGGGTTTTAAAAGCTATAACAATTATATCTCAAGGCTCACAATGGCAATATTAAAATCCTTAGATCCTATGATGGTGGAGAATACACAAGCAATAAAATAAGAGAATACTTAAATAAGGGGAATTATTCATCAAACCTCATGCCCCTAACCCCTCAACAAAATGGAGTAGTCGAAAGGAAAAATAGCCATCTATTAGAAACAGCAAGAACTCTCGAAAATCATGCTAATGTTCCCAAAATATTATGGTGTGAAGCCATTAGCACAACAGCTCATCTCATAAATCTAATACCAACAGAAAACTTAGGAGGAAAGTCTCCAATAGAGCTCGTATACAATAAAAGGTCTAATATCTCTCATTTAAGAATGTTTGGGTGCACATGCTATGCTTTCATCCCATTACAACTTAGAACTAAATTGGATGATAAAGGAAGGAAATGTATTTTGCTTGGCTATGCTACATCAGAAAAAGGATACAAATGTTTTGATCCTGCTACTAACAAGATGTACACATCAAAGGATGTGATATTTGTGGAAAATGATTTTTTTCAGAAACAAAGGAAGAGGTAACAAAGGGAAGAAACCCAATTGATACTTGTCCTCTATTTCTTGATGAAAGACAAGATCCGTCTCAAAGTAGCAACTTAGAGTCTCTAGAAAGCTCACAAGAAGGAACCAATCTCAATACTGAAGAAACCGAGGAGAGCCTAGAACAAGGGGGAGAAAATAAACTTCCATCTCAATTAACCAACAATAGTGGATCAAGAGGAACTGAACATCTACTCTCCTCTTCTGCACCACTAAGGAGGTCAACAAGAATAAGGTATCCTCTATATCTGATTATTATACCACTAATAATATCTCATCAAGTCACCAAGCATTCTTGAGTGGCATAAATAAAGCACAGGAACCTAGAACATATGAGGAAACAAAAGAACAACAATCTTGGCAAAATGCAATGGAAGAAGAAATCAATGCCTATGAAAAGAATGACACCTGGGAGATCACCAATTTGCCTAAAGGGAAGAAACCTGTAGGGTGCAAATGGGTATACAAGATTAAACACAAAAGTGGTGGCACCATTGAATGACACAAAGCTAGACTAGTAGCTAAAGGATACACTCAAACCTATGGAATTGATTATAAGGAGACATTTGCACCCGTAGCTAAGATGAATACCATTCGAGTATTGCCCTTACAATAAATATGGATTGACCACTTTATCAAATGGATGTTGCCAATGCTTTTCTGCAGGGAGAACTAGAAGATGTCTATATGCAAATTGCACAAGGAATTCAAAAAAGATATGAAGGGACGGTATGCAAACTGAACAAGGCCATATATGGCATCAAACAATCTCCAAGGGGCATGGTATGCTAAACTTAGCTCAGCTCTTTTAAGCTATAAGTTCAAAAAATAAGAATCACATTTTGGTCAATATTTTGCAAGTGTCCATTTAATCTATATTGTAGATAAACATGGTGTGCGGAGTCACACACAGAAGACCATGTTATCAGTTCCTTATAGGTTATAAACAGTGTTCACAACCAAGATGGATTGGACAAACCATTGGAGTGATTGTAGTGTAATTCGGTCTTAGTCTGTCTTGACTATAGAATCACACTAGTACATTAAGTGTGTATTGAACAGGACCATCTGAGGATTGTTCGATTTATACTGACTATATAATCGAACTAAACCTCTGTTACTATAGATGCACATGCTCTTAATCCCGATATAATAACAAACACATGTGCTTAGTATGTACTTCTTTAATTCATCAAAGGGTGAGATTTAGATTGATAGATCAAAAGGCCCGATGAGTTGGGAAGTAATATTATGTACATGGTGTGTTGTTGATTATAGAAGGAAACTGTGTCCTATAATCTAGGTTGATGATGTCCCCTTGAGGAGCTCATAAGGATTATCATGTAAACCTCGCAGGTGGACCTTGTCCGCATGATAATAAGGTTAAGTGGTACTACTCTTGGATTAGAAGTTGATTAAATTCGAGTTGTCAGTAACTCATTTAATTGACGGACATACGATATCTTAAACACAGGGAAACTAATGTACTGATAGTAAGAAGGAGCCCATATTATAATATGGGATTGGTGCGGTAGTGCAATAATAACTCTCTAGTGGAATGAGTTATTATTGATGGACTTAAGCTGTGTGTTTGGTAAAGAACATGGGAAGCTTAAACCCATCAGGAGACCAAAACCAATTCCTCCTCTAGGTCCCTGTTGTAGCCTCTGGGAATCCTTAAGTCCACCTTGGAAGAATTCATGAAGAAACCAGACATTCGAACCCATACAAGGTTGTGTAATCGATCAGCTGATCGATTACACACCTTGGTAATCGATCAGCTGATCGATTACCAAGCCTCGTTGGAGATCGACTGGTAATCGATCAGTTGATCGATTACCAGCCTGGTAATCGATCACCTGATCGATTACCAGTGTTAATGAGGAAAAGTAGCGATGTTTAATCGATTGTTTGATCGATTAAACATCTCGGGTTCGAATTGGAAACTTTCGAAATCTTGCCAAAATCTCCCAATTGATTGATCTAAATCATACCATGTTTAGAGGGCTCATACCATGTTTATGGCTCTAATTATACCATATTTATGATGGCTAGGCTATAAAAGAAGGGGTTAGCCAAGGGTTTGAGAACACACGACATTATCCCTTGGTGGCCGAGACTCTCTCGGCAGCCTACCTCTTCTTTCCCTTTTTCCTCTTCTCTTCTTCCAAAGAGAAGGAAGGAAAGCTTGCTAGCCATCGGAGTGGAGAATTCTGGTGGAGAAATTCTCGAAGGACCGTTGCCCACACAACGTTCGAGAAGAGGAGAGGAATACAGCTGAAGATCAAGAGGTCTTCGGGTACAAACTTCATCCGTCCGAAGGAAAAGTATAATTTAATGTTTCCGCATTAATTAAATTATGCTTTTCATATTGGATCCTGTAAACCAAACACAAGAGCCCAATGATCTAAACGAGTGTTTGATCGACTATGAGGGCAACTTGAGATTATTTCCGAGAAAATTTTTGTTCTGCAAGAATCTAACGGAATGGTTTTTCAAGACTTTCCCATCAAAGTCGAGTAGGATGGTATGTATTAAAGAGTTATGAAGTATCCTATTTACCTTGCAATTAAATTTTGAATTACCTTGAAGGAATTTGATTTGATTTTGAATTACCTTGTGGTGAGGAAAGGAGAGTGTCAAAAAATATTGTCCATTAGAGGTTTGATCACCACAATAGGCCCAAGCCCTTAATTATGATTTGATTATGACTTGAGGAAGATAGAGGTAGCTCAAGGATGGATATGGAAAATTGTGTAGTTAGTTGTGCACGTGATTGTTAGGGTTGGTGATTTTTACTGCTAACTTAATGATGTGAACCCATGAGAGAAAATTTTCAAGAGCCCACAACGAATTGAAGAAAGAAAGAAGAAAAGTCTAAATCGATAAGAATGATGAATAGAACCTCGACCAAATGCTTAGGAACACCAAACCTTGGTATAGAGGAAGAGGGAAGATGCCACAGCCTTGGAATGGAGATTGATAAATCTTTGAACTCCACAAGGGGATGCCTTAATAAGTTCTAATTCAATGAAGAACCAATAAGTGAGAGCATCATCATGCTTTAGATTGAAAATGTGTCGGATATATGTGTAGCCATCACCCCCCCCCCCCCCCCTCTCCTTTATTTATAGCTATAGGGTGACCTAAAAACTCTAAAAAGCTAAAAGAAAGCCCATTTAGTAAAAGTTTATGTAGACTACATAGTCATTTTAAGCATATGACATCATTACAACACAAATAAAACTAGAAATTGAGCCTACATATCCCTACTACAAAAACATGAGACTTAAGTGGCTACTTAAGCCCATTCAAGGCTTGAATTAGGTTGACTAAGCCGCATGGCTTATTCTTGGTCAAACCTTCTTCAATTGTAACTTTAGCCTTCACATCTTCAATTAGTACATTAAGTGCTTTCTTCATCTTCTTAGCCTTAGCTCTTGTAATTGGGCCTCCATTGATGCATAATGGATCATCAACAACATCTAGAGTGGGTTGAGCATGAAATATATTTGCTTGTTGGGCAACTTGTTTACTTTGTTGGACTCCATCATTCCCCTCTCTTCAAAAGGATTCGTCCTCGAATCTTGATCACTTACATCAAAGAGAGAAAGATCAGAAACATTAAATGTAGCACTCACATTATACTCACCTAGTAAGTCAAATTTGTAGGCATTATCAATGATTCGAGCAATGACTTGAAATGGTCCATCGCCTCGTGGGTGCAACTTAGTGCGACGTTTAGTGGGAAATCTTTCCTTTGTCATATAAACCCTAACCCAAGCTCCTGGTTCAAAGATCACTTTCTTTCGTCCCTTGTTGGCTTGCGTAGCATATTGTTCGATCCTCTTTTCAATTTACAACCTTTCTCATGCATTTGCCTTACAAACTTAGCTTTTCTTGTACTATCTAAACTAGCATGCTCAGAGATAGGCAAAGGTGACAAATCCAATGGAGTTAAGGGATTAAACCCATATACCACTTCAAAAAGTAAAAAATTAATAATAGAATGCTTAGATCTATTATAAGCAAATTCAACATGTGGTAAATAATCTGCCCAACCTTTTAAATTTTTTTGAATGACAGTTCGTAATAAAGTAGACAAATGTCGATTTATTACCTCAGTTTATCCATCTATTTGTGGATGACTTGTAGAAAACAAAAGCTTTATTTCCAACTTTCCCCAAAAGGTTTTTCAAAAGTAGCTTAGGAATTTTATATCACAATTTGAAACTATGCTTCTCGACATTGCATGAAGTCACATGATCTTCCTAAAGAATAGATCTGCAATATGGTTAGCATCATCTATTTTCCTACAAGAATAAAATGATTTTAGAAAATCTGTCCACAACAACAAAAATAGAATCTATACCTTGTTTTGATCTAGGTAATCCTACAACAAAGTCCATGGAAATATCCACTAAAGGTTCAATAGGAATTGGTAAAGGTGTATACAATTCATGAGGTAAAGATCTAGATTTTGCAAGCCTACATGTGATACACTTCTCACAAAACTTGACTACATCTCGTTTCGTGTGAGGTCAAAAGAAATGCTCGATCAAAACTTCTAGAGTTTTTCTTACCCCAAAATATACCATTAGTCCTCCACATAAGTCTCTTGGATTAATAATTTCCTCGATGAACAATTATAAACAAACAACCTACTGACCATAAAAAGAAACCCCTCATGCCTGTAAAACTTCCCAAATGCAGCATATTCACAAACTACAAATAAATTTTCAAAGTCAGGATCATTAGAATATAGATCTTTAATGTATTCAAAACCTAACAATTTGGTGTTCAAAGTCGAGATCAAGGTATACCTTTGAGACAAAACATCTACAACAATGTTTTTCAGACCTTATTTATACTTGATCACATAAGGAAATGACTCAATGAACTCGATCCATTTTGTATGACATCTATTCAACTTATTTTGACTCTTCAAATGCTTCAATGATTCATGATCAGTGTGAATGGCAAACTCTTTGGGCCATAAGTAATGCCGCCAAGTCTTTAAAGTACTCACCAATGCATACATCTCATTGTCATAAGTAGGATAGTTCAAAGTTGCTCTGCTGAGTTTCTCACTAAAATAAGTAAGGGGTTGACCTTCTTGTATTAGCACAGCTCCAATACCTATTCTTGATGTATCATACTCAATTTCAAAAGTTTTACAAAGTTAGATAATGCAAGTATTAGTGTAGAAATTAGTTTCTCCTTGAGTAAGTTGAAAGTTGAATTTTATTCACTATCCCAATGAAAACCAATATTCTTTTTAACAATTTCAGTTAGGGTGCAGCTAAAAAGTACTAAATTTTTTAACAAACCTCCAATAGAAATAGACAACCCATGAAAGCTACTAATGGAGTCAAACCAAGTGAACAAGTTGGCAAATAAGCTACTATGGATCATGCTCAACCCTACTCTAGATGTTGATCCATTATGCACCAATGAAGGCCCAATTACAAGGGCTAAGGCTAAGAAGATGAAGAAAGTACTTAATGTACTAATAGAAGATGTGAAGGTGTTTTCTAGAGGTATTGTATGTACTCCCGACTTATTGGCTATACTTGATTAACAAGGTAAGTGGAGGCCACTTATAATCCTTGTTAAATAATCTAAAATTGACTTTTCCCTTGTAGTTTTCATCAATGGTAAAGTAGACATCTAGGAAGCTAAGGAATTCTAATATGATTCTTGGGTATGTTGGACACCTATAGTTCATAAAGTCAATCCAACCTATATTATCCAACATCCATTCAAGGTCATCCCTAATTCCTAATGTATCCATAGTAAAACTATCAATATATCGAGAGCAAACTATTTTTCTTGAAATAAGACAGTTATACTTGGCATTTTGATCGTCATCCCGAAAGATGATGCCATGAATGTTGTCAGAACCTTCTTCAGTGGCCTTCCTCTTTCCTTTGTCCTTAGTTTTGCTCTTTTCTTTCTTTGAAGCTCTTTCTTTTGCCGGTTCTTTTCCTTTTCACCTTTCCGGCTCATCTCCTTCGCCGGATCCTCTAGATCTGCATAATCTCTTCATTATATTGCTCATACTGTTGGATCTGAGAATAAGAAGTAAAACGGAGTAGATCTGGGGCTTTTTTTAGTAGATCTAGGTGGTGAGGGGAAGAAGAAGTGGTGAGGAAGTGAAGGAAGTGAAGAGGAAGAGTTTTGGAAGAGTTTGGAAGAAAGATAAAGTGGGAAAGATGAAGAGCTTTTGGAGAATTTGGGGGTGCACGATCGTGCCTGGTAGGCACGACCTACTCAAGGTGTTATTTGGTTAAAATGGCACGCCCATGCTTGGTAGGCACAGGCTGGGCAAGTCGCCTTTCGGGTGGAACCACACGGTCGTGCCTATTAGGCACGACCTTGACAGGTTGTTATTCGGTGGAGGGGGTTGTGCCTGGTAGGCACAACCTGCACAAGTCATTGTTCGGTTGGGAGGCACGGCCGTGTCCATTGGACACGGCCTCAAGTTGTCGCCTTGCTGTTGGGAGGCACAGCCGTGCCTGATAGGCACGACCCAGCCTTATTTGTCTTCAATCTTCAAAATTTCTTGCAAAGAACAAGAAAATTTATTAACAACTTGCTAAACAAATAAAAACTATGTAAGAAAGAAAATGAATAAACATAAAAAGGAAAAATCCTTGGGTTGCCTCCCAAGAAGCGCTTGTTTATGGTCTTTAGCTCGACCCCTTTATTAGGGCTCATTGGTTGATATCTTGCAACCTAGCCCTGGGTGGTACTTTGTATTTTATTTTTTAGCGAATTACTTCCTTATTATCCTGGCCAGTGCGGGCTCTTCCATCGACAAAAAGGGTTGATACAAAAAACTTTTCTTCTGCTGGATATCATCCAGCCTGCAACAGTGTGGCTTTTGTAGAAGGTAGGCATTCGAGTCAAGCGAGAGGTTAAACTCTACCTTTTTATTATCCACTTCTAGGGATAACTTATGGTTCTTCATGTTAATCTTTGCCCCAAAAGTGGCTAGAAATGACCTTCTCAAGATGATGGAGATCGACGAATCTTCCTCCATATCTAAAACAACGAAGTCGATTGGGACGGTGAATCCCCCGACTTCTAATGGCACATGTTCAACTATCCCCATAGGATATCTACATGAATGGTCTGCTAGTTGGATGACCATGGTAGTGAGCTTGAGATCCGTATATTCGCATCTTTCACTTGTCGAATATGGGATGATACTGACGCTAGCCCCTAAATCATAAAAAGCTCTACCAATAGAAATATTGCCTATCTTGCATGGAATGGTAAAACTACCTAGATCCTTAAGCTTTGGAGGAAGCTTGTTGTTGAGAATTATCGCACTTACTTCCTCCGTGAGCACTACAGTATTTTTGGCCTGAGTAATGTTCTTGGTGGACATGAGCCATTTAATAAGTTTTGCAAATCTGGACATCTCAACAAGAGCGTCGAGAAGGGAAATGTCCAGCGTGATATCCTTGACTCGGTTGTAAAGCTTCTCAATCTCATCATCTTTCTGCTTGTATAGGAGCCTTTGCAGAAAAGGTATGTTCCGCACTAATGATTTCTTCGTGGGTACTTCAGCGGGCGTAGCGGTCTCGACTTCCTCCAATTCATCTTCAATAATTGGTGTAGAGGAGGAGGTTGCTCGGTGGCTGTTGTGCTTGTAATACCTTCTAAAGGAGCAGTCACTTGAGGTTCTTTACCCTTCAAGATCCATCCACTCCTAAGCTCTATGGCTTTGCAATGCTCCATGGTTGAAATTTAGTTTTCTTGGGAGTGCACCCACTTGTCTGGAAGAGAGGGAAGAACTTATTTCAGCAATCTGAGTTTCCTGCATCTTCATCCTCTTGTCATGGTCATCTAATTTCTCATTAACTTTAACCATATCACTTTGTAATTGTTCCAGAATTTTCAAGATTTTCTGGGTGTCCGATACTTCTTCACTTAGCTTGGGCGTAGCTTGATAAGAAGGTCCTTGATTGTTGCGGTATAAGAAGTTGAGATGATTCCTTCAACCCAGATTGTAGGAGTTTGAGTATGGGTTGTTCCTCTGATTGTATGTACCAATGGGGTCGCACTGTTCATATTGAGCTATTTGAGCTTGAAGTACTCCCACTTAGCACATTCCCTTTGTGTGACTGGAATCTCCACAAACATCACAAGATGTAGCAATTGCATTGACCTTTCCAAAATTAATATTTTCTACCATTTTACTAAGGGCATCCATCTGCGCAGTTAATTGAGTGAGAGTATCAACTTCATATCTCCCAGGAGTTTTAGAAATGCTACCTCTCTCATTGGCCCACTGATAGTGGTTGAGTGCCACAATTTCAATCAATTCCTCGGCTTCTTCTAAACTCTTATTCATTAAAGCACCTCCTGCAGTGGAATCCAAATAAACTTTGATCTGATTATTAATTTCGTTGTAAAAGGTATGAATGATAAGTCATCTCTCAAGTCCATGGTGTGGACATTGCCTCAGTATTCCTTTGAATCTATCCGAAGCTTCAAATAAGGATTCTCCTGTAACACCGGCAATTTTCC
>NC_133877.1:8613054-8646673 GCF_044706935.1 Curcuma longa | reverse complement strand
ATTAGGGTTTCTTAGTTATATCATGATATTTAGGATGATTTTATTGTATTTGTAGGACCCTGAGTGATACTTGGATTTTGATATATACGAGGGTTCTGGGGGTTCTAGTTTTTTTATCTTCGATACATCAGGTGGGTAATTTACTGTATTTGGTCAATACAGTTCTTTCTTTTTTCGGGCATGATTCTGTTGTAGTCATTGTAGTTTGGTACCTTGATGTTACTCTTTCCTGTTATTTGTATACCTTTTACATTACTCATGTTTATACCATACTTGTCCCTATGCCCGTTGATCTTGGATTATTAATCTTGTTTGTTTCTATCATTGATATGACATCTGTGATCATTATTGATATGATTCTTTCTTATGATACCTGCGATCATGATGACTTATACCTACGCTTATTGATTAGTATGATAGGTGTTGATTACTATGATTTGAGCGATGCATCATGATGCATGATAACGATTGTAAATCCCATTGTTATGGGTCTATCGTGATGGTAGATGACTTTAGTTGTATATCTACATAGGTGGTTATCATACCCTATTTCCATCGCGGTGATGGCGACTGTATGGCAGTGTACGCAGTCGACGGCTGTATGGCAGTGGACGCAGCCAAGTTGATGATTTGACCTCGACACCGGATAGGGGTGATACTCGAAGAGTACATGGTTGGTACGTCGGTGACGAGTATTAAAGGTCAGATATCGGCCATAGGATATGTAGCTTATCATAGCTACGGGATCACCAGACGAGGAGCACTGATCCCCGATTTGGATCACCAGACTACTTTGTTGTAGGGCGCGGAGTACTGATCCCCGATGTCGGCCATCCCAGTCTCAGATGCTTGCACGAGTGCTGTAGTGAGTGGGACAGTTACATCATGCATATGCTCATCATGTGCATGATATATATGTATTGGACCGTACTGATACTATATTTTGATTGTCTACTTGTTTGATTCTTGATTGTTGCACTATGCTTGACATGTCATTCATATGGTGCACTACATGAGATCCATGTTAGTTGTGTATTATCTGCAGAGACTTTATTGATACGTTGTTGACCTTTGGTATGTATCTATCCTTTTGTTATTTCTTTTATTCATGCACTGTCTTTCTATTTACCCACTGAGTATTTGTACTCACATCTTTGGACCCTAGAATTTTTCTGTCTTCCCAGATATTAGGTAGGATCTTACAGAGGATGTCAGGGATCTACCAGCTATGCCATCTCACAACGAGGATTTTGTGTGTGTTGGATATGGTTGTAGTATGTTGTGGTATCTTGTGTATGACTTGTTTACTTTTCTGCACCATCGGACTTCTGGTTTCGTTTTGGTGTTTTCAAAACTATAGCATGTTTTCTATACGTGATTTCGTATTTGTTGTTATGTTTCCGCTTACGACACTTTGGATTTTTCATTACTTTATGAGTTTATTCCTTAATGGTTGTGTAGAATTAGAATTTCATTCTTATGCATTGTGTAGGATATGTATGTGGCCGTGTGGGTCACTTTTACTTTTATTACATGTCTAAATCCATATTTTGTAGTATGGATAGGCCGTGTGGGCCTTATTATATGTTTGTATTCAGAGAATTGTCAGTGATACTAGGGGAGGTGCTGCCGAAATTTTTCGGACGGCTATCTCCCGGGTCGTGACAATTTAGTGGTATCAGAGCATAAGTTTACGTTCTGTTTGTCGCATTTTGAGTCTATCGAATTATGGTTTTACGATTAGTTTTCTGGAATTAATCGTTGCATTTTAGGACTTAGGTTTAGCATTTGTTCAGAATTGATTTGTATCGAGTAACCGAAAGTCGTATTTGTCGTCGTGTCGAGTTTATCGGATTTTGAGTTGCTCGATGCAGATCGTGAGATGGAAGTGACATGGCAAAGATCTCCGGCATAAATCTGTAAGTATTTTAGTATATTTCTTTAGTTGGGTAGAAAATTTATATTGATCATGTATCAGGTACGTTTTATTATATGGCCCCTATACCTCGAGGCCGAGGCCGAGGACGAGGTCGCCACTTGAGACGACCTGATATGTCAGAGGAGCCCGATCTTATTCAGGAGAGGGATATACGGGATCAAAACCGTGATATTCCGATCGGAGAGCTGAATGGTCAGACCTAGGGGATTCCTCCAGATATGACTACATCTGCTCCGGCTGCTAAGAGCCGTATTATGACCTTGGCCAAATCGGCCAAGGAACATTTTACTCTATTTCATGGAGGATCTGATCCGTGGAAAGCTCGGTCGTGGATGGAGAATTTGATGAACACTTATGAGTATATGGATTGTACGGACTCAGAGAAGGTCGGATTGGCTACTTATCACTTGCGAGATGAGGCTCTTACTTGGTTAAAGACTCAGAAGATCGTAATTGGAGAGTGGGAGGTGACATGGGCGTCTTTCAGAGGTGCATTCGAGAGAGAGTATTTCCCGACGACCTTCTGCAGGACACGCCGTCAAGAGTTTTTGAGTCTGAAGCAAGGAGAAAGGTCAGTTACGGAATATAACACAGAATTTAAGAAACTTTCAGAGTTCTGTCCACAGCTAGTGGTGCAGGACGAGGATCGGATGGATCAGTTTATACAGGGCCTTGCTGCATACATTCGAGACAGGATATTAGGGTCTACTATCAGCTCATACAAAGAGGCCTTAGACTGAGTATTGACTTTCAAGTTGACTCGGTAGTAGATATCTAGAGAGATAGAGAAAGAGGGTGGAAAGTAGAACATTCGTGGTAAAATGAGCTCTCAGCCGACTGCTCAGAAGCGATAGAGGAATGGACAGCTGTCTAGAGGACAGTTCCGTAGTACTTCATATTCAGGCCAGAAAGATCAGAATAAGAAGTGTAGTCGCTGCGGATCATCCAGTCATATGATAGTTGATTGCCCACTGGATCATCCTATCTGTTACTACTGCAAACTTCCGGGTCATACGATCAGAGAGTGTACTCTGAAGTCTCAGCTGGAGCCTACTGGTGCTGCATCTTCAGGAGGGCGTCCTACCCAGCAGCGATCGCAACGGACACAGAGGCCCAGAGCACCACAGCAGCAGCTACCCCTACCACCCCAGCCACGGATGTATATGCTCCAGGGGAGAGATCATGCAGTTCCACCGACTGCTTTTCAGTATTCTACAGTTCCACCGATCGATTTTCAGTATTGTACTGGTCCAGAGACATGTTATTCTACACAACAACATTTACCAGCCATACCTCAGTCATACATGCTACCTCAGCAGCAGCAGCATCAATTTCTGACTCCAGCTCCTCCGAGTCAGTTTCCGACAGAATGGTGGCCTTCTACCTCTCAGCCGGTTCCGCAGCCATCAAGCACTGAGGTTGGACGTGTCTATGCGATTACTCGGGAGGATGCACAGCGGGCCGATGGATCGGTCATCAGGGGTATGTCTATTCCATATATGCAGATACTTTGATTGATATTGATAGTTCTCACTCTTTTATATCTAGAGTATTTTTGAGAAAAATTAGTAGAATTCCGATGATTAGATTGTGTAGTCTAGCAGTATATTTATCATCCGGTGAATAGCTGACTACCAATCAGCATATTAGGGAATGCCCATTGGATTTCGACGGTCATACCCTTATAGTGGATATGTAGGTGCTTGATATGGCAGAATTCGATATCATTCTGGGTATGGACTGGTTGGCCACTTACCATGCTACAGTTGATTGCCGAGCGAGAGTGGTTACTTTTCGACCTCCGGATCAACCCGCTTGGGAATTCGTTGGCACTCGGAGTGATAGATTATCTATTATCTCTGCTATTCAGGCTCAGAGACTATTAGACAGTGGCTGCCGCGGTTATCTGTTGTTTCTGAAGCAAACAGAGGAAGACGGTATTTCTTATCCTTCCGATGTTTGTATCGTCCGAGAGTTTCAGGATGTATTCCCAGACGAGCTTCCTGGTTTACCACCTCATAGACAGGTTCAGTTCACTATCGAGGTAATTCCGGGCACGACACTAGTGTCCAAGGCCCCATATCGGATGACACCGAAAGAGCTGGAGGAACTTAAGGTCTAGCTACAAGAATTATTGGATCGGGGTTTCATTCGTCCGAGTGTTTCACCCTGGGGAGCCCCAGTCCTATTTGTGAAGAAATAGGATGGATCTATGCGATTGTGATTACTGCCAGTTGAATGCGGTAACAGTGAAGAACAAGTATCCATTGCCTCGCATCGATGACTTATTTGACCAGCTGAAGGGTTCATGTGTGTGCTCTAAGATTGATCTGCGATCTGGCTATCATAAGCTCAGAGTACGAGATGAGGATGTCCAGAAGATAGATTTTCGCACTCTGTATGGACATTATGAGTTTTTGGTGATGCCGTTCGGTCTCACCAATGCTCCAGCCGTATTTATGGATTTGATGAACCGGATTTTCTTGGAGTATCTGGATCGGTTCGTCATTGTCTTTATCAATGATATTCTCATATATTCTCGATCAGAGGCAGAGCATGAGCAGCATCTTCGCATTGTACTCGAGACATTACGTCGGGAGCAGCTGTACGCAAAGCTCAGCAAATGTGCTTTCTGGTTATCATCGGTGGGATTTCTTGGGCACGTAGTATCCAACAGAGGGATTTCTGTTGATCCTCAGAAGATTAAGGCTATTACTGGTGGGAGCAGCCGAAGACAGTTCAGGAGGTCCGTAGCTTTCTAGGTTTAGCAGGATATTATAGGAGATTTGTTGAGGGATTCTCGCGTCTTGCTACAACGTTGACTCGTCTAACCAAAAAGGGAGCGAAGTTCGTCTGGTCAGAGGCCTGCGAAACTAGCTTCCAGGAGCTTAAGCAACGGTTGGTGAGCGCTCCGATTCTTGTGATCCCTTCTAGCGAGGATGGATTCACACTTTATACGGATGCATCATTCTAAGGACTTGGTGCGGTATTGATGCAGTGTGACCGGTTAGTCGCATATGCTTCTCGTCAGTTGAAAGACTACGAGAAGAACTACCCTGTACATAATTTGGAGCTCGCCGCTATTATCTTCGCTCTGAAGATTTGGCGACACTACTTATTGTTGGCGTTCTGGATCTTCGTCCCATGTTTCGGATTCTATCTGCTCCGAGAAGCATAGAACCCCACAGGATAAAAATTTTATCCCTCCCGGATCAATCGACAAAGTCTTCAAAGAAGACTAAGTCGATCGATCCACAGGATCGCCGATTCTAAATTACTGCGATTTTAATTATTTAGTTCTAAGTATAAATAAAACTGCGGAAAATAAATTTAAACAAGAACCCAGTTTGAACCTCGAATCTTCTGCTGTATTCCTTATCTCTTTCTCGGACGTTGTGTGGGCAACGATCTTCTGAGAAATAAGAACTGCAACCTCTGCTGGATGAAGCCTTGGATCGCCTTGCTTCTTCCTTGAAATAGCTTCTTTCTTCCTCGCCTTCACCTTAGATCTGACCACCACTTCAAAGAAGAGGTTCGGCCACCAAGAGCAAGGAAAGAAAACAAAGCAAAGAAGAAGAAGAAGAGAGAGTAGTGGCCGACCAAGAGGAAAGAGAGAAAAACTAGAGCAATTGCGAAATCGGAGAGATTTCGTATGCTATTCTTGTTGTTGTGTCTCTTGGCCGCCCCCTCCCCCTCTCTTTTATAGCCTCCCAACACCCAATCAAGCCAATCCCGCCCCTCCTTTCATGGAGTTGATTTGGACTTGTTTCCATAAAAACTTCCAAATCTAGAAAAGAATAGGCGCCGATTATTTCTTCCCTTGATTGCTTGGCGGTCCCCTCAGTTTTTTATTTTAAAAAACATTTCCATATCCATGGGAGAGGTGGCCGGCCACATCAAGGAGGAGTTGGTTCAATTGGTGAACCAACTTTGTATTAAAGAGAAATAAAACCAAACCAAAGAGATCTCATCCATTGGATGCAACTTAACCTCATCTAATGGTTCTAATATAATCTACTTTAATACAACTTAATTGCTCCGATCCAACGGACACAATTCATCATGCTTGGGCGTGGCTTATAGAGAGGGATGGGTTCGGTTCACCTTGTGAACCGGTTCTTGCTTCTAAAGAGAATTAAAACCGAACTGAAGAGATCTCGTTCATCGGACGCAACTAGATCTCATCCAACGGTTCTAATTTAATCTCTTTTGATCCTCTTTATTATTTCGATCCATTGGATGTAACTTGATCTAATCCCAAGGATACAAGTTGATCTCATCCACTAACTCATCCTACGGTTGAGAACCAATCTCATCCATCGGTTAAATCTTATCCGACGGCTGAGAACTAATCTCATCCGTTTGATTGCATCTTTTAGAGATTTTTTTAGGCTACAGCAGGGACCTCGAGGAGGTATTGGATCTGGCCTTCTGATGGGTTTCGGATCCCGTATTCAACTCCGAATACACACCTACATCCATCAATAACGATTCATTCCACTAGAGGATCATTATTGCACTACCAATCCAATCCCCAAATTACGTTATGAGTTCCTTCTTATTATTTTATGCATTGCTCCCTGTGTTTAAGATATCGTATGTCCATCAATTATCTGAGTTCACTGACAACTCAATAATCGACATCTATGTCCTTGAATAGTACCACTCATCCTTATTGTCAGTCGGACTAAGTCCACTTGCAAGATTTGACTAGTCAGATATTCTTGGATGTCAATTACCAATGCTTATAATTGGGGGTTCAGTTGTTGAGTTACTGTTGGATGTGTTTGATTAGTCTTGATGATACTGTATGATTTAGTTTTATAGGATTAGATTGATTAGGTTAACTAAGTGGGGTAAATGAATTTGATTAATATTCTATTCATGATATTATTAGGTGTTTGATTAAATATGAAATTAGTTGTATTAAATTGTTAATGCAACTAATTGATTGTTTGATTAAATCCTAATAATAGAAACCTAATGGTTGGATTAGTCTAACCTGAAATAGGTTAAGTGAATGGAATTAAACTAACCTTAGTTTGATTAGGGTTTCTTAGTTATATCATGATATTTAGGATGATTTTATTGTATTTGTAGGACCCTGAGTGATACTTGGAGTTTGATATATACGAGGATTCTAGGGGTTCTAGTTTTTGATCTTCGATACATCAGGTGGGTAATTTACTGTATTTGGTCATACAGTTCTTTCTTTTTCCAGTGCATGATTCTGTTGTAGCCATTGTAGTTTGGTACCTTGATGTTACTCTTTCCTATTATTTGTATACCTTTTACATTACTCATGTTTATACCATATTTGTCCCTATGCCCGTTGGTCTTGGATTATTAATCTTGCTTGTTTCTATCATTGATATGACATTTGTGATCATTATTGATATGATTCTTTCTTATGATACCTACGATCATGATGACTTATACCTACACTTATTGATTAGTATGGTAGGTGCTGATTACTATGATTTGAGCATCTCATCATGATGCATGATAACAATTGTAAATTCCATTGTTGTGGGTCTATCGTGATGGTAGATGACTTTAGTTGTATATCTACATAGGTGGTTATCATACCCTATTTCCATCGCGGTGATGGCGACTGTATGACAGTGTACGTAGTTGACGGCTGTATGGCAGTGGACGCAGCCGAGTTGATGATTTGACCTCGACACCAGATAGGGGTGGTACTCGGAGAGTACATGGTTGGTACGTCGGTAACGAGTATTAGAGGTCAGATATCGGCCATAGGATATGTAGCTTATCATAGCTATGGCATCACCGGACGCGGAGCACTGATCCCCGATTTAGATCACTGGACTACTTTGTTGTGGGGCGCGGAGTACTGATCCCCGATGCCGACCATCCCAGCCTCAGATGCTTGCACGAGTGCTGTAGTGAGTGGGGCAGTTGCATCATGCATATGCACATCATGTGCATGATATATATGTATTGAACCGTACTGATACTGTATTTTGATTGTCTACTTATTTGATTCTTGATTGTTGCACTATGCTTGACATGTCATTCATATGGTGCACTACATGAGATCCATGTTAGTTGTGTATTATCTGCAGAGACTTTATTGATACGTTGTTGACCTTTGGTATGTATCTATCCTTTTGTTATTTCTTTTATTCAGCACTGTCTTTCTATATTACCCACTGAGTATTTGTACTCACATCTTTGGACCCTGGAATTTTTCTGTCTTCCCAGATATTAGGTAGGATCTTACAGAGGATGCCAGGGATCTACCAGCTATGCCATCTCACAATGAGGATTTTGTGTGTGTTGGATATGGTTGTAGTATGTTGTGGTATCTTGTGTATGACTTGTTTACTTTTCTGCACCATCGGACTTCTAGTTTCGTTTCGTGTTTTCAAAACTATAGGTTTTCTATACGTTTTCGTATTTGTATTTCTTGTTCTGGGGAACTATAGCATGTTTTCTATACGTGATTTCCATCCATGTATTTGTTGTTATGTTTCCTTCTGTTGTTAACTTACGACACTTTGGATTTTTCATTACTTTATAAGTTTATTCCTTAATGGTTGTGTAGAATTAGAATTTCATTCTTATGCATTGTGTAGGATGTGTATGTGGCCGTGTGTGTCACTTTTACTTTTATTACATGTCTAAATCCATATTTTGTAGTATGGATAGACCGTGTGGGCCTTATTATATGTTTGTATTCAGGGAATTGTCAGTTATACTGGGGAGGTGTTGTCGAAATTTTTTGGACGGCTATCTCCCGGGTCGTGACACTTAGGAACAATAAACCTTGGTATAAAGGAAGAGGGAAGATGCCACAACCTTGGAATGGAGGCTGATAAGTCTTTGAATGTCACAAGGGGATGCCTTGATAAGTTCTAGTTCAATGAAGAACCAATAAGTGAGAGCCTCACCATGCTTTAGATTGAAAATATGCTAAAGATACATGTGTGATCGTCATCCCCTTTATTTATAGCTATAGGATAACCTAAAAATCCTAAAAGACCAAAAGAAAACCTATTTAGTAAAGGCATATATGTCTACTTAGCCATTTTAAGCTTATGGCATCATTACAACTCATATAAAGCTAGAAATTGAGCCTACATATCCCTACTACATATCCCATTTAGTAAAGCCCATCCAAGGCTTGAATTAGGTTGAGTAAGCCGCATGACTTACTCTTGATAAACCTTCTTCAATTGTAACTTTGGTTTTCACATCTTCAATTAGCACATTAAGTGCTTCCTTCATCTTCTTAGCCTTATCCCTTATAAGTAGGCCTCCATTGATTCATAATGGATCATCGACAACATCTTGAGTGGATTGAGCATGATCCACATTAGCTTATTGGGCAACTTGTTTACTTGGTTTGACTCTATCACATTTTAAACTTATGGCATCATCACAATCTAAATAAAGTTAGAAATTGAGCCTACATATCCCTACTACATAAACCAAGGCTTGAATTAGGTTGACTAAGTCGCATGACTTGCTCTTGGTCAAACCATCTTCTATTGTAACTTTGGCCTTCACATCTTCAATTAGCACATTAAGTGCTTCCTTCATCTTCCTAGACTTAGCCCTTGTAATTGGGCCTCCATTGATGCATAATGGATCATCAACATCTAGAGTGGGTTGAGCATGATCCATATTATCTTATTGGGTAACTTGTTCACTTTGTTTGACTCCATCACATAGACACATGATTCGCTAATTTAGATTTGACCTATTGAAGTAGTGCCATGTAATCCCCATCATTTAGGTTAAATCATAATATCTGGATGGCATGATAGTAATGTTTGTTATGTCACAACCCTTCATGGTGTCCCAATATTACTGCAACCATGCATCATATGGAATGGACATCATTAACATGGTTCTCTACATTAAATTACGATAATTGTCTCCTTAGTTTTGATAGTTTTACTAACCATGCCCATAAAGCTTTCAATTTATAAATAATTATTGGCACTTTAAAGTGACATATTCATCTATTCTTCAATAATGCATTTTTGTGATATTCATTTAGGTTACCAAAAATATTTGGTATATTTGATTGTTGACTTCGTAATATTGTTTGTGCATGTCTCATTTTGATGTGGGCTTAAAATGTTTGGAGACACTCATTTTTCTTACCTACTTTAAGTATATCTACACTTGTTACTATAATATCACTTCTTGTTATATAAATTTAGCAGCAATTAATTATGTTATTGTTGTTGATGAGGTACTAACTTTTATTAGTATTTTTTTAATATGTAATAAATTTAAAATAGGAACATGATAAAAGAAAGGAGTTGGATGTATAAAATTAAACGTCAGGGTTTAACTAATGAGTTTATTAGTGGGTTAGAACAATTTATGGATTTTGCTTGTAGTAATGTTGAGTTTATGGATGGGATAAGATAAGGTATCTATGCAGAAAGTGCCACATTGGTAAATTTTTATAGTCTGATAAAGTTTAAAAACATCTTTGTAGATTTGATTTTATCCTGAATTATTATAATTAGACATGTCATGATGAACCATTTATATCTGATGAGGATTATGGATAAAATATATAAGTCTTAGTTAGAAGGATCAGAGTTATTATAATCAATTAAATCTAACTCAAAGAATGATAATTAATGCAGCAGGTCAAAATTTCATTCCTGAACTGAGTATTGCAAGTTCTAGTCTTCAACAATTGAACAAATATTTGTTACATATACATCACAGTTGGAGGTGGTAGAAGTACAAGATATTTATCAAAATGCAAATACATGAAAGCTAAGTCACTGGCATAGAGGTTATTCAATCTAAGTCACTGCCAAACCGAGATCAAAGGTCATCAACTCCAGGGTCACCATACTCTTGAGGGTACGAAAAGCCCTCCCCAGCCCATCCGTTCATGCACAACCTGAAATGCCCTACCCCAAGCCAACCCGAAAGGCCCAAGCGCCATCATTCAACTCTTGAGCGATTGGCTAGTGTCTCTTTCCTTCTCCGGCATCTGTAATCCTCTTTCTCTGGCATCTTTCTTTCTTTGGTGGTGTCATCTTTGTTTGTTTATGTCTTTTCCTCTCTTCTCTACTCCCCGAAGCGAGGGACTGAAAGATAAATGACTTACCTAAACTCTATCTTCTATGCTATATTATTCTATCTTCTATGCTATATTATATAGGATATAAATGGAAATCGATATAAATTGAAACATCAACCTCAACTCCATCTTCAATGTCCTCCTCTACAGGACAGTCAAACTCAAATACCCACCTTCAACCCCTTACTTCAGTTCAGATCTTTCCTGCCCTCTTCGAGGTCCTACTTCTCTCTCTTCCCCTTCTTCTAGGGTACTCTCAGCTCTTAAAGTAAACCTCAACCCCATCTATATCTTCTACTCCCCTCTTTCGAGGTCCTGAAAGTAAGGAACTCAATTTCCTCTCTCTATACGCAATTTCTTAACTCCAAACCCACAACTCTATCTTCGAAAATCTATCTTTGAATCTCTATTCTGCTCTCTGCAGCTATCCTAGTTGCATATTTAAATTTCTATATTCCATTTTCTTTGGATGCAATTCTACTTAAACTCCAATTTAAACTCTCACTTAAACTCCAATTTAAACTCTCTTTCCCTTTGGATCTCAACCTTTGCCTTCCCTTTGGTATACCCTATTTCGTCCCTCACTTCCCTCAACTCTATCTTCGTCACTCAATTCTCTTACCTCATCTACGATAGTCGTACCCAACTACCTGTCTTTGGTATACCCTATTTCTATAAGGTATTTATTTAAATGAAATTGACCTCCAACTCGTAACTCATCAAAAGTAGATGCTCCAGTTGCAACCCCCTTTCTCTTCCATTCCTTCCTGTCGTCTTTGCTTTTGAGCTCTACCCCTTGCATTTCTCTCGATACCTGTCATTGCGATCGATTCCCTTCCGTTCCCTTTGGATCGAGACCTTCGAAGTCAATACTTTCTTTTCATCTGTCGCTTTCCCAACTCTTCTTTGGTTGCATTTCTGTTTTCCATCTTTTGCAGCCTGACCTCTCATAAAATGTTCGGAATTTGATATACTCTATGAACGATGGGGTTGCCTAGTTGGTAACCCCTCATTTAATTCCTCTAGTTGACATAAGGTCTAAGACTGAAAGCTTCTACTGAAATAGAATAGAAATGAAAATGCAAACACCTTCTTTATCTTCTACTCCCCTCTTCGAGGCTATTTATATAGGTGAGCCGATAGGCGATTAATGAAATAGCTCGACTACGAGGTAAGAGTAAATGGCCTCAAGCCATTGTAGACTGTTGCTTTGGCACTTTCCTTGCATTTATCTCGATACCTGAAGTCAAACCCTAGAACTTCAAAGATTTGATTAATACTATAGTCACTCCCTGATACTATAGTCACTCCCTGACTTTACTCTACCTTCTGTATACCCTACTCTAACTTCTGTATACCCTACTCTAACTTCTGTATACCCTACTCTAACTTCAGTTGAAGCCCCTGCTACAGGTTCAAGAACTCCTATTTCAGTATTCCTTTCCCTCCCCTTTCTATTCACTCGATACCTTCGATCTGTCGATACCATTTCTCTATGACGCATGCCATCATCCTCGTTCCCTGGCTCTACCTGTCATTTCGATCGATACCTGGCACTCTTCTGGTCTGCCCTAAGCTCTTGATCTTCTCTTTCCATTGACGGATCTGGTCTGCCATCATGCTACTCCATACCTGTCATTTCGTTCTTCTGGTCTGCAGTTTCATCTTTCTTCCCTGGCTCTACCTGTCATTTCGCTCTGTTGTTTCTGTACTCGATTTGCTGGCACTACCCTGGCATCTGTCTTTCTTTGCTGCTGGCGTATGTGTTTCTTTCTGTCCTTTCTTTTACCACGCATATGTAAGGAAAGAAAGATATGTAGATGAAAAGGAAAGAAAGATATGTAGATCAAAGAGGGGCCAAGAGCTGAGACGAAAGCCGATGGGGTGGCCGATAGGTGACACCGAAGCGAGGGAAGGAAGGATCAAGAAGAAAGAGAAGGTAAGGAAATTCAAGCTAAACGAACATCGACAAACGAGAAACCAGGAATACCCAAACCCTAAACTCAAATACAGAAATCGACAGAGGAGTCAAGGGCAGGCAGCAGAGGAAGGAAAAGAAAAAATGAAATTTATGAATTAATTGAATTTATTCAAATGGATTGAATGACTTTAAAATTTTATCTCCCCAACTTTTTCCTCCGCGGCGCTTAGCAACCCTAACTCGGGAAAGGAAGCAGCGCGACGCAGGAAAGGAAGCAGCGCGACGCATTTTCTCTCTTTTTCGTTTTTCAATTTCATGTGTTAAGCAAAATGCTTTTTCAAATTGGATTCTCATTTCGAGTTGCGCGCATTTGTCACGCAAAATTCTATTTGAGAATTGGATTTGAGAATTGATCTTCCAAACTTTCCAGCTTTCATGAAGTCTCTTAGGCAACCGGAGACCGGCTCTACGACCCCGCAGGGCACTACTGTAGAGCGCTATTGGGCGGAGCTTTCTCGAGCGACTTTGACGAAATACAGAAACTATCAAGGAGTGAATTCCCGCAATTCTTTTCTTCACATGAATTGACTCTTATAACAAGTCAAAATTAAATTCTTTAGTGAATGAAAAAGATTCAGATATGATATCTATATACCATTCCAAATTCTCTCTATAAACTATTCCTAATTAAATTCAATAATATACGAGTACGTGACCGAACCTATAAATACCAAAGAAATTAATCAATAAATTCAGTATATGAACAAGTGTGAGAAATGACATACGAATAGATGAATCTTTTGTTTTGAATGAACGCAATACTGTAATCTGCTTTCGGTAAGTTCAAGCCTTTATCGGATTGGAGAAAGCACATGCCCTCGCCTACTTTACTTGACTAAGGACCTGCAAGCAACGGATGCTTATGTTTCTTTTCTACTTTTCCCTTCTTGTTTCTCAATCTCCAATCAAGACAAACCGGGCACTACGGTGAGACGTGAAAAGACCCGATCCCATTCCGACCTCGATATGTGGAATCGTCTTGCGCCATATGTACTGAAATAGTTCGGGAGACCCTTACTATAATATAACAAAGCACGGTGAAGAAATTCCAAGAGAGAGCTTACCCAGAGAAGAAGAAATGAAAGCGGTATTAATGCCCTCAAGATCTTTCCGAAAGAACTGATCTGCTCTGATACCAACTAAATTGTTACGCCCCGGGAGACGGCTTTCCGAGAAATTTCGGCAGCATCTCCCCTGTAACAATTGACTTACCCTGCATACATACACATATATAAGGCCCACACGGCCAATCCATAACAGGCTATGGATTTATACAAGTAAAATAGAAAATAAATGTGACCCACACGGCCACTCAACACATCCTACTATATATGAAATGCATCCATAAAAGTATTAACGTCATACACGCATGCATATCAATCCATCCATAAATCCGTATAGGTAACTCATACCGGAAATCAAAAATATATCGAACAGCGGAAAACTAAGTACTCGAGTGGAAAACCAATCGAGAAGTCCAATAAGTCCAAATACATGTATGCGGTATAGTAAATAAACCAAAACTCAATGGTTCGGGACTAGCAGTGCAGCTCTCCAAACGGCATCAACCTGAAACGGATACCATGTGCACCATGTGCATACTGCACTATTGACAAAGCTCGGAATAGCTCAGGCAAATGCGTCTTGAGACTAGTAACAGACTTCTCCCTTACCTGCTTCAACAGCTTTCGGTGAGCTTCAACTTCTCCGTCAAGTGTAGTTTTGAGAGACTGAACAGCTGATCTCCTCTCCTCCACCTGGTCCTTCTCAGTTGCCCCTTCCGCACTCTCGGGTGCACCTACAGTTGATACCCTCATCTTATGTGCATACCTCTGGCACCACTCTTCAAAAGCTCGATTTTTCCGCAAATACTCCCTTTGCACCTCCTCGTATTTTTCTTTCTGCTTGATCTCCTCATCTTGGAGGGTCAGGATTATGCTTATGACAGCTGAAAAGCTCTGGATAGCATTGGCTGCGACCTCAAGCGGAATTTTCTCCAGTTGATCATGCCAGGCATGCAGGAAAGGCTGAATCGGTGGTTTCTGTGGAGATGATACTTTCTCTTTGTCTTTCAAGCCAGTTTCGATTGGGATGACGCTCAACTTCAACCAACTATTAAGAGCAGTCACATACTCTTGCTGATGAGTAACAAGTTTACGGAAGTGACTATGCCACGCTTTGACGATCTGGTGAAGCTGCAATGTGCGGCTATATTGTTGTTCACTTGATTCCGTGGGAGCATTTGAAACGTTAAGGTTCATAACTATCTTCAGCTGCGTACTGTGATGCATCAGCATGACCTGCCACATCTTGGCCATCCTGATAATGAAAGATGGTATTATATTAATTAGTGATGTTAACAGAAACATATACCAATAAAATAAGTAGCTGGGACAGACTGCGTGAACAGCAAGGACATAATTATTACTGTTCTTATGGGGATTGAGTTGAGTCACCTTCTACAGTATAAGCTTCTTAGAACACATGATGAATATATGCACTTGTGATGATAAATGCGTGAAACCTCAAGACAACCACCCTAGGCATCATAAGTTCAAAAGGCAAATTAAACAAGCTGCCTTTGTGGTGCTTGAAGTGTGCATTTGCTTGGAGACAGGCGGGTTTTGTGCACAACTATATCGCACGAAAGCAAAAAAATCATGCCGACCATGGCGAGTTTCAAATATCATGCATTTTATATTTTAATCAATATAAACATAATCAGAAATTTCAAAGCCTCATAATACCAGGCCATTTGTGAGGCAAAGAGAAGAATTTTAGTATCTTAAGAACAATAGTTAGAAAATAGACATTAAATGGAGCCTTAATCTAGTTGAACAAATATTCGACATAAGGAATAATAAATGATGATGCTTCAAGAAATTACACTTAAAAAAAAATCTTACCCATCAACAAGATCCACAAGTTTTGGGTAAAGTTGTTTATCACGTAAACGCTCAATTTCTGACACGCTTGAATCCACCGACTGCATGTCGACTATGAGTTTAGTTTGTAAATGGCTAACTGCTGCTTTAGTTCTTTCCAGTGTTTCAGTCTTGGCACCATGTTTCTTTTGCTGATCGAGCGAAGCAGCCTTTCTCTGATATTTAATTTTCATAAGCTCACCTGCCTGTCTTCCATGAACTCAGTTTAGTTAATGTATAAACAAGGCAACAATTGTAAAAACTAAAATCCAGAAAGACAACAGAAAACAATCAGGATTAAAAAAGCTTGACTGCATAATACTAAAGAAAGTTGAACCTGAGTTGTAGAAATTAGTATATTTTTATACAGTGCAGTCTTTGGGAGGGTTCCTAAATAAGTAGAAGATTCTCTGATTACCAGTATTTCAGATCCCAAATTCTTTTGTCATCATTATTCTATGATGTGAGGATGACAGAATGCAAACAAAACCACATATGATTTATCATAAATAAGTTGATTGGATAAGATGATTGCCGCCAATATAGGCTAAATGGAATAACAAAATTCATGGGCATAAACTCATAATTTAAATTGATGGTGCCACGTCCAGTATTTTGCAAGAACTATCAAGTGCTTGAGATGTTTGTGGAAATTGCTTGATTATGATTAAGTTGATGTGGTGGTTCGTGGACACTCCTAAAAATTACACTGGACCCATCAAAGTGTACAGATTCTAGAGAAAATTTTAATTGTTAAATGAAGATTATCTGATCAGTGATAGGTTTATGTATAATCTTTTACGTTACATGTCTAGTATTCTTTTGACTATTCAAAAGAAGCCACAGGTTATGTTTCATAGTTCAAGCAAACTATAAGGATATTGTAAGGTGCATCTGTCGCTGTATGCACAGGACTCAAACGTATAAATCCTAGGCCCAAAATACTAATGTGAGACTAACCCGCCACATCAATAATCTATTTACCCCTCTCAAGCTGAAGCATAGTAATTATGTATGTCCAACTTGTCACATGAATTAAAAATATAGACCAAGACATGGCCACAAGAAAGTAAATTTATATATAGTGAAACAAAATAGCAATGTTTTGGAATAGTTGATGGAGCATTGAAGTGATGAATTCTTTGGCCTTGGACCAGTCTAATCGTTGATTGGAGAGAGGATAAAAAAAGAAAGGGTGAAGTGAGATCTGAATGCAAGTCTCTTGAGTGAGCTAGTCCCTGAAGCAACCATACAGCAATATACAACACATCGAGGGAAAATAATATACAAAAGGATCCTTGAAAGAAAATGACTACCCATTGCTTAACTTAGCAAATTGAGAACAAGTGATTTTTTTTCATTGAGGTCTTCAAGAAGGGGGAAAGCATAGTTCATACCTTTGCTAGAAGAAGAAAAATGAGAACAAGATATTTTCTTAATTTAGGTCTTCATTGGGCTTTATGCAGTCAATCAAATGATTAAGGCAGAAAGATAGGACACGACAAACACTGATGGCAAGACTGGACGGTGTAGAGACAAGAAAACCTTTGACGGAGAAGAGATTGATGCCAATGAGCTAAAAGAAGGAAGAAAGGAAATTTGTCATGCTTGCTGATATTGAAAAAGAAAGCCATAAATCTGGAGTTGGAAAAGAGCAGAAACCAAAGGCATCAACCATAGAAAAGCAATATCTGTTTTGGCTCAGGCAATTGAACAGTTAGTCCATGAAAGATCCATTAGCAAGCAGTGACTCAAGAGGAATCATAATGCTAGAGTGGTGAATGCGACAAACTCACTGTTTTTGTCAAGAAGAGGAATAACACACACAGGAGATAACGAGGAAATAAAGGTCCAGTAACTGGCATCTGTGAGGAGATGGGACTTATAGTCTTTATGCCGGCAAAGCAAGCTCATCTCCAGCAGTTTCTTCTCGTGAACAAGATCTGAATGCAAGCAACAAGAGCTGATGTTCAACTGAGCTTTGTGGCAAGGAAGAAAAGGTGAAGATAAATACCAAAGTTCCAAGTGGCAGGAGCAGATCTGGCACTATAGATTAGCACTAGAGGGGATTTCTCAAGGCCCCTCCATGCTTAACAAAGAGGAAAACGTGGTGAAGCAACCTCTCAATCACATCAGGATAGATTAATATATGGCTGAAGGAGCAGCAAGGTGAGGCTGATGGCAGCTGGATTTAGCAAGTAAACGAGGTCTAGGAAGAATGCAAATCGTAGGAAGTGGGCATCTCTTACAAGCTTGTGGCTACAGGGAGAAGGATCAGGTGGAAAACGATAGGTGAGAGCTCGCACATGATAGCAGTCGGTGAAGTCGCGTGGATGGCAATGCTCGAGATTTGCTACCTCGTTACTTGGAATGGCGCGTCAAAAGAAATGAATGGGTACAAGCCAGGGATCCCCAAAGATGTTGATGATTATGTTTAACTATTAAAGTAATAGTTTTCAAAAAGGCAAACGTTTTCTATGTTGAATATATGAAATGTGAATGTTCAATGTTTGCTTATACATGTTAGGAAAGAATGATATGCTTTATTTACTTAATGTACGATGTATGTAACGAATGGATTTTGTGAGTAGGAAAGGGACTTACTAAGCTTTATGCTTATAGATACTTCCCTTATCTTGCAGATCCCGTTAGCAGGTACTGAGCAAATGGAAGGCAGCAGGACGGGGCGGTAAAGATGGATGTGTGTGGTGACTTGATTATGCTCGGGCCATGCAATTAGCCTTGCATGATTAAATGATATTTTATTTACCTTGTATTAGTAATACCTGACAATTATTTCATTTTCATGTTTAGAACTTGATAACCTAGAATTGAAATGCAACCTAGGTTAGTTTATCATGTTTCCCTACTATTATATATGAACTGTTTTAAATTATTACTAGTTCCGCTGCATGTTTAGTTAAGTTAAGTGTGTATGTGATAGTAGTTTAAATGAAATGAATAAAATGAATGAAAGAAAAGAAACTGTAGCGTCCGTCGAGGGCCCACGTAAGG
Organism: Curcuma longa; assembly: GCF_044706935.1. Taxonomy (NCBI): domain Eukaryota; kingdom Viridiplantae; phylum Streptophyta; class Magnoliopsida; order Zingiberales; family Zingiberaceae; genus Curcuma; species Curcuma longa. The sequence continues at coordinate 8,627,729 of NC_133877.1, read as the reverse complement.
GCGGGCGTTACACATTGTTGTTTGTTTCGATATTGAATGCCTCGTTGGAAATATCTAACATGTAAACATTATTACATAATGTTCCGGTCTTATAAAGAACTCTATTCCAAATTAGGTAACAGAAATTGTTGCCTAAAATCAAATAGGACCCGTTTCTATTTAAACAAGAAATAGAAATGGATATTCTTTATTACATTGGTTCAGTTTTTTTAGAGTTGCTCAGAGACCTTGACGTGCTGCGTTTCGATTTGGTTTACTTTAGTTTGATGGTTTATGTCGTTTTCTTTTCCTTTGTATGTTCAGATGGTTGTCTATAAGACTTAATAAATGGATGCAAGAACTTCTTTTTGGCTATGCTATTTAATAAATAATGGATAGTTTTTATTACTATGTCTCCCGTATTTTATTGGTCCCTTTAATATAATATCACCGAGTAAGGTACCTCTCGATGTGCGGGAACGACACCTCCGGGGCGTGACAATTGTGGAAATGCAAGGTATTTCTACTTATTCTGGACCTCTCAAAGGTGTGGTAAACAAGTTTGCTAACTAAATTGGACTTAGTGAATAAAGGGGCAATCTTATTGGATTGCAACTCTCTTTTAGAAAGTGACAATAAATCTTGAAAGCTTGTTCTTGTATGGAACATTTGATTAGAAGTTGTGTGCATAGCAAGGTTCGAAATCTTGAGCCGTGTTGGTGTTTCGAAACATTATTGGAATGTGGGTATGATACCAAAACAATATTGTTCATGAAAGATCAAAACTTCAATACAATACGAGATTTTGAAATTTACTTTAAATCTTATCCAACCACATCATAACTCTATGAGGCTCAATTTATATTGCACCAACAAATGCAACATGATAATATATTTATTTTTCTCAGTTTCTCTAACTTTTTTTTGATAATTTTTCTTCTTTGTTTTCTGTTGTTTCTCTTTTTGTCTAATAGATCCCTCTCTTTTTTTTTCATATTTTTCTAAGTTATTATTTTCTATAGTAATAGCAACAACAAATATTTTAGGACTAAATTGTAAAATTTAAAAATCTTTGGACTATATTGCAAAATATCAAAGTAAATCTTATTTTAGTGAATTGGCACAAAACAATTGCCTTGTCAATCCGTCTTGTAGTCATGAGAGGTGGTGTGATTGAGTCTTGTAGGAGGCGCTACTAGTGAAGGGGTTGTATCAGTCCATGCTTATGAAGGAAGAAGACAAAGATGGTGACCATGGATCAATTTGTTTTTTTTATTTTTTATTCACAAATATCAAAGTAAATCTTATTTTAGTGAATTGGCACAAAACAATTTCCTTGTCAATCCGTCTTGTAGTCATGAGAGATGGTGTGATTGAGTCTTGTAGGAGGCGCTACTAGTGAGGGGTTGTATCAGTCCATGCTTATGAAGGAAGAAGACAAAGATGGTGACTATGGATCAATTTGTTTTTTTTTATTTTTTATTCACAAATATTTTTCTTTCTTTTTTAAATTACTGATTTCTTTGAGTTATTGTTACTATAGTATTTTTGTCTTTTTTTTTTGAGAAACTCCTCTCTCTTTGTTTAATGGATGGAATTAATAACTAAAATTAATTAAATAAATAAAAATTCAAAGGTACAATCTTTTTCACATGGATGAGATTAGTTTGCGATGCTGATTAGGTGACCTTTTTTGTTGATGTCAATTTCAAATAACATCTTTGTAAGGTTGGTTTGATTCAGTTGTTCATTGCTAGTTTTTTGAACGGTGAGGGGGGCGGGGGTTAGCGATGATGGAGACGAGAAGAGGGTGTGGAAACATTATTAACGGAGAGTAACAATTGCTTTAAATCTTTCATCATTTCAGCTTAGTACTTTTCATCAAATGCGTGCGCTTCTTCTTGATAAAAAATCAATTGTTTTCATTAAAGTGTTTGTATCAAGCAAGACTTATTTGAGCCTATGCCTATGCCCTACATATGAAAACCAATTACCATTATCATTACAACAATTTGCTTCTCCAACTTAGCCAACAACTTCTAAAGCTATATACACAAACAAAAACTAAAAATGTAGGACCAATACCTAACCTACTATTTTAAAGAATCTCTCTTTTAGCCATTATTGACTCAATAGTAATATCTTGATTTCTGCCTTTATTTTAACTTTCTTTGCTATTCATCAAGGATTTATTTTTGAAGCCATAGGATTAACTTTAGAAAATTCTGATTTTGATGTCATCCATAGGCCATGAAAATGAACCTCTGCCACTACAATTAATCATCAACTCACTTATTTCTTCATTTCAATATTTGCATTTTAATGCTTTAATTTTTTTTCACACTCATTTCTTCATGCGATTATTCCCTATCTTCTTGTTCATTCATTTTGACTTTCTATTTTTTTTATTATTCTAGGGGTTTTCTTTTTAAATTTTTACATCATACCCATGAAGTCAAACCTAATGCTAATTAATTACATCTTATATTTGTTGATCCTTCATTTTGCTCTTTAACCTTTTAATGTTTTAGGTTATCTTCGCAATCCTTTCATGGGAAAATTCCTGTTCGTTTTTGTTCTTTCATTTCAATATTTTCTTTTAACGTTTAGGATCTTTCTTCTTGATATCTATTGGTTGACTAATTGGGAATAAGGTGTCTTCTTAATGAAAAATCATTATTTGCTGTTATCTTATTTTATTGTATTATTATAACATGCAAAGCTTTTCTTTGGATGAATATTACAAAATTTAAAGAAATAGATAGCAGGATTGATTGTCAAAAGTTGGTATGAAACATCTAACAATACATGAAAATAACTAAAGATTAGAATAGAATGAAACAAGATTTTTTTTCATAGGATCTATGAACTTTATGGGGAATTTTTAAGTATGACTGGTTTTTCAATTTGGGGGAAATTTCAAAAAGAAATATAATTTGTTTCCATTTTCATATGTTTGTGGGAGTATGGCTGGCACCGGTCAATTTTATGACACAAGCAAATTTGCCTTGAATTATTATTGAGAATTCAGTAACAAAAAAAGAGAAGTACAATAAAAGCTAAGAAAGATTAATAGTCAAATAGATGAAGGAAAAGGGGATTTGGCAAGAAAGTAAATTATATTTCAAGTTATATGCGAACTATTTATTTAGCAAGAGTTAATCCCATCACAAGCAGATAAATGCTACATAAATTTCATAGGCTATCAAAATATTCAAAGATAAAGTCTATACAACTTCTTGAGACCTTAAACCTTGAAAAGGCTTTTGGAAATTTTGTATATGGATCCAAGTGATCCATAGTGTATATATGTTTATACTTATGTTCTTAGCGAGATCATAATCACTTGTGAAGCTTTGTTGTTCTTTCCTCTCCTACCATCGTCGACAACGACAAGGCCTTTTCTCTTCTACAACATCTCCACCATTTTTGTAATGCTACTTGTCTTGAACAAGTAATGACAAAGATTTAAGAATGTAGATTCAAGAACAAGCAATGACAAAGATCCAAATTCGAACTAACATAGAAATTCAAGTTTCAAGCACAAAAATTTAAGGTTCACCAACAAATTTCAAATTTTAGTTTGGAGATACAAATTCAAGATCCAAAATTTAGGATCCAAGAACAACATTTAAGATTGGGGAATAGGATATATTCTTGTCCGAGAATGAAGATCAAAATTCAACCTTTAAAAAGATTCAATACCAATATTCAAATTTGATATTAAAGATCAAAATTTAAAATTTTAATTTGGGATATGATTTTGAAATGAAGGGGAGCTTTCACACAATGATAAAGTTATTGCCATATGACTTTGAGGTCATCGGTTCTAGTTGCAGAAACACTCTCTTGCAAAAAAATGCAAGGTAGGACTAGTACAATTGATCTAATGTGGTGTGACCCATTCTCGGGATCCTGCATTGGCGGCTTCATCCTTTATCAATTTTGAAATATAAGATTCAAGAACAAAATTGAATATTCATGATTCAACAAGATTTGAATTTGAGACTAAAGATCAAATTTAAGATTCAAGCAGAGGAGTCAAATTTGAGATTAAAGATTCGAGGGCATGATTAGAAGTTTAATAACAAGATTTGAATTAGAGATCATAGATTGAGAACGACTCAACAACAATAAGATTCAAATTCATAATTTTCAGATTCTCGATTAGAAAGAAGACTCAAAAATCAACAACATAATCTAAATTTGCAATTCAGGATTCAAATACGCATTCAAATTCGAGATTAAAGATTCGAGGACAAGATTTGGGATTCAATGACAAGATTCAATTTGGAGATTGATGATTGAGAACAATGACTAAACAAAAATAAGATTTAAATTTGAGACAAAAGATTGAAATTTAAGATTCTAGAACTAGATTCAAATTTGAGGTTGAAGATCTTGATTAGAAATTGAAAACAAAATTAAAAAAATTAATAATATAAGATCTAAATTTGAGGTGTCATAAATCGAACTAAGGATTCCAAAACATGACTCGAGATTCATTCGATTCCGAGATTCCAGATCTAATAACAAAAATATTAACAAGAAGTTTGATTTTGAGATTTGAGATTGTAATTTAAGATACGAGGGTTGAAATTGAAAGATTTGAGATTCATTAGTTAGAATTAAATTAAAGACTAAAGATTAAAATTCAAGATCGTTGAGAATAAAATTCAAAGGTGAGCAACATTTAAAATTGAGCAACAACATTTATTCAAGTTTGAGATTTTGGATGAGAGAATCATAGGTTTGTAAGTGTAAGATTCAATTTCTTAGCTAAATATCAAAATACAAGATCTAAATACTAAGATTCAAAGTCAAGATTAAAGATTAAAATTAAAGATTCATGACTTTGCTGCAATATTCAAATTGTATTTAGAGATTAAAATTCAAGATATTAGGAATAACTTTTATGATTAATAGTATGATTCAAATTCTAGTATGAAGATCAATATTAATGATTCAAGAATGAGATTTTATGATTCAATAATGAGATATAAATTCATGATTAAAAGATCAAGGTTTAAGATTCAAGAACATACAAGATTCAATTAGAAGCAACGACAAATATTCCAATTGGAACTCAAGATCGAAGTTCAAGTTTCAAGAATGAAAAATTTAAGGTTCAATAAGATCTGAATTTGAGCTTGTAGATCTAAATTAAAGACGCAAAATTTAGAAAAAAAAACATTCAAGATTGGGAAACAAGATTCACATTGAGTTTGTTCCCATGTAGCATCACATTGAAGTTTGTGCATCGTTGAAAGGTCATGTTGCGAAAAATCTATACGCCTATTCGCTAATTTGAGTTGGTTATGGGTCATAAATCTGTAAACTATCTTGCTACTTGCTGATGTCGAAAGTACAAAGAAGTATAATTTCTTTTGGTGACTTATTGTTCATGTGATTTTCATTTCTTGTAGTATTTTATTACATGTAGGTTTTACTAAATTAACGAACTAGAGAATATGTGCTTTGTTGCATGTCAAATGACACATGGAATTTAGTTGATTTTAAAATAGAGATGGTTAGCTTGTTTCTTCTTATCATGTATATATATTCCTTATTTGCTATGATGTCTGAATTCTCCACTTTATGCCACATTCTAGCTTTGTCGTTGGTCCTTCTCACTTCTTTGGATTCTAGATTGATATGATTTTGATGTAGCTTGGCTTCAAATGACATGCAGAGTCACTTTCTTTATCATCATCTACACTAACTTATTTGACCTCTTTTTATCTTTAGGCATTTACTTTCTTGTTAAGTGCAAGCTATCAAATGGGTTAGAACTTTTTGTCATCCATTCTAGTATATTTGATTCATATTGAATTTGTCACTTCTTTTAATTATTTTACATTCTAATATTGTCTAATTGATTTTGTTCTTTCACATTCGTCAACGGTGTTTTTTATTAATGGACATCTTGGATAGCTATGAAAATATGATTATCAAATGATCATTGGATTAATGCAGGAATCCATGCATCCTTTAATACATGGACTCTCTTTTTGTGACACACAATTGTAAAATAAGTTGACACTTGTTCCCTATAGATTCAATGTTAGAAGTTCTAGAAATGGTTGTGTTGAAAAGTTGGAACCCAATACTAAGTCATCATTTTGTCAAGTTGAAGATGTTTAATAGCTTTGAAGTAGCATGTATGCATGGGAAGTTTCTTCCATGTGAGGTGAGCTTTGAGTTCCTTGAGATGAACCTTGGGTTCCTTGGAAAATGTAAGTTTTTGAACATCTAAATGGCCAGTTGACTTGCTTTTTTATTGGTCATTCATTTTTGTATTTTATCACTCAATTTGTTTTGGCCTTACCATTTACTTTTGTTTGATATACAAGTTGGCTTTGAGGCATGGCTAAAATAGAGAGAATTTGGGCTCTGCTATATACAATAATTCATTGGAGTTTATGGATTCTTTGAAATTGTAATACATTGGTTTTTTTGTCCATTTTCTAGATTATTTGTTTTAACATAGATATAGCTGATTCCTTAAAGAGGGATGAATACACTTATTTGTTTCCCATATCTATTACTTTTTCTCTAACATGTTGGAAAATTAGTTCTCTATTAGACTAATATCATTTTAGTTTAATTTATTGAATTTGATATCTCTTATTCCTTTTTTGGATGTCAGATTTAGATTTGATTGATATAATGTTTGTTCGTTTCAATTGCCATGCATAGTATTGTTCTTTATCTTTTTCTATATGATAGTTATGTTCTTGTTAACAACTTGTTTACATTATTATGTGTGCTTGCTAATACATGATTTAGTAATTGGCAATGGTGACATGGTTTATATATATTTTTTACTTCAAAATTGTTTCTCATTTTTTAAGATTTTTTATGAACTTTGGAGTTTTATATGAATTCTTGTTATACATTTTAATTTCCTACTATTCACTCACAATTCGTATACTAAATTGTTGCTCACATAAGAGTATCCTCACTCTAATACTAATTGTAGGAATTAGTGTGGTAATGACTCGAATTGATGAGTGGAGAATGGTAAATAAATAGTAACCTAAAAATAAAACTTCTCTTGCAATAACATACACCAATAACATAGAAAATCAAACTTGTTAGTAGTTGTAGGTTATTTGTGAGTGGATTTAGTTGTTGTGATTATTGTTTAAGTATAATACTCTTCTCCTACAATAGTTTTGAAAAATAAAAGACTCATGTGTGTAATGTGTCTATCCCATATCTTAATCGATTAATGTTGTGTAATGTGGCAGGAATAAATGCATAAAGTACATGCTGAGTATATATTAGTGCCACACAATACTATCAACTAGATGAAAAAAGAGAGAACTAGAGAATAAACATTTCAAAGCTGCAGTCAGTAGGAGTTGGCGAGGATCAAATAGGAGTAATCTCTTCGAGAATTAAAACATGTGGTATTCTCCAATGAATTTGCTTAGATTTAAGCTAGTGCTAATGTAGTGGGCCTATGGTGGGAGTTTTCATGTTGATTAATATTATTATTTGGGTAAAAAAGCATCTTGTAGTTAGTGTTTCCCATGTAGTATCACATTGAAGTTTGTGCATGGACAAAATATCAGGCTAGAAAAATTTATATGCCCAATTACTAATTTGATTTGGTTATGGGGTATGAGTGTCAAAAATGAATTTGATCTGCCAATCGGACCTGAGTCGATACGAAAAATATTGGTTTAGAGTTGGGGATTTTAGGGTAGATCGGGTTAGATCCAAAATTTGACCCGGAATATTTTTTGGGTTGGATTGGGCTGCGGTTGACCTAAGTTGACTTGAATTAAGAATTAGATCACCCATTGACTCGAACCCCCCCCCCCCCCCCCGACCCGACCCGACCCACTAGATCCATTATTTTTTTTTGTATTTTAATTTTTAGGTTTAAGCGCTTAGGGTCTAATCCTGTAACCCATTAGTGATTAACCCAAACTGAAAATATTATGAATTTGTTCATAAATGAGGATGCTAGATCAAAAACTACTGCAACAAATGATTGATGATTCTAGTGAAGAGTAAGTTAATTAAAAATTCTTAATTAAAGGTTTTTAAAAGTTTTTAGATTTTATTTTTTTTATTTCATACATTGTTTCAAAGTTTGACTCATACAAAAAACGAGTAAAACGATGGAGAAGTGGAGCTTGAAATTTGAAAGTTATTTTGTGATGCTTGAAGACTTTTTGATTTTATATTGATATCATAAATTTTCATCGTGTAATATTTATTTTGTGAAAGATTTGAATTTTCTAAATAATTATTTCTTTTGTGGAGTAATTACTAGTTTAAACAATTAACTCTTAAATTTAAATAGTTAAAACCTTGAAATATAATTATCATATTTAGATGAGGTTTGTTATTATGTGTGTAAATTAAAATATTACTATTATTATGTGTCTTGAATTTTTGTTTAATTTTTTTGTTAAAGAATAAAAGAATAATATTGCATAGTAAAAATCAGATCAGGTTTGGCAGGTTGGTTAGGTTATCGGGTTGGTCCGGGTTTGAGTTTATAGTTTTCAGGTTAGTTTGCTTGAAGTTGAGATTTTTTTGGTAGTACCTCTGCTTCAACTCGACTCGAGTCCATCCGAATTGACACCCCTAGTTATGGGTCATAAATTTGTAACTTTTTTTGCCACTTGCTGATGATGAAAGTACGAAGAAGTATAATTACTTTTGGTACTTACTAGTCATGTGATTTTCATTTCTTGTTGTATTTTTAGACAAGTCTTACTAGATGACCAAACTAGAGAATCTATGCTTTGTTGCATGTCAAATGGGACAATGATTTTAGCTAATTTTCAAATTGGGATGGTTAGCTTGTCTCTTATCATGTATATATATTCCTTATTTGCTATGGCAAGTGAGTTCTCTACTATCTTTTGCCATATTCTAGCTTAGTCATTGGTCCCTCTCAATTCTTTGAATTCTAGATCATTATGATTCTGATGCAGCTGGGCTTCAAAAGACTACCATGCAGAGTCACTTTCTTTATCTATACTAGCTTATTTGACCTATCTTTCTCATTAGACATTCACTTTCTTGTTTTACAACCTTCTATAGTATTTGCCACTTAATTAGTTTCGATCTTACTATTTAGTAGGCTTTGAGGGATGGCTAAAATAGAGAGAATGCTTTGTTGTACCTAATAATTCACTGGATTTTATCTATTTTCTAGATTATTTATTTTAGTGTGGATATTGTGGGCTTTAAAAGAGTGAAACAATTATAGTTCCGAAAGATGGATGGATACACTTATTTGTTTCCCATAGTTGTTAGTTTTTCTTTAACATGTAGGAATATTAGTTCTAATCTAGACTAATGTCATTTTAGTTTAATTTATTGAATTTTGGCATCTCTTATTCCTTCTTTGGATGCCAGATTTAGAGTTGATTTATATAATTTTTGTTTATTTGAATTGCCATGCATTGTATCATCCTTTATTATTAAATATATGATTAGTTATTTTCTTTTTTAACAACTTGTTTACATCATTCCTTGTGTTTGCTAATTCATAATTTAGTACTCAATAATGACATGATTTAAATACATTTCTACTACAAAAATGTTTCTTATTTTTAAGATTTTTTTCTTGAATTGTTTATATATAGCTTCCCGCTGCTCACTCATAGTTCATATATTATATTTTCCTCACATATGAGTGTCCTTACTCTAATATGAATTGTAGGAATTACTGTGAGAATGACTCAAAATAATTAGCGGGGAGTGTTAAATAGATAGTAACCTAAATAGTAAAACCTTCTATTGGAATTTAAGCAACAATTTTTCCTTTGTGTCTTTCTGATGTCATAATCACTTAATGTTGTGTAATGTGTCAGTAATAAATGCATAAAGTACTTGCTGAGCTTATATTAGTGCTATGCAATACTACCAACTAGATGGAAAAAGAGAGAAAGCTTATCAGCTAGAGTTGGAGAGGGTGAAGGTAAACAAATAGGAGTAATCACTTCGAGAATGAAAACATGTTGTTAGGATCGGTTGGTTCGCTAGAGGGGGTGAATAGCGTTTGCGGATTGGATTTTCTCACAGGTTAGCGCACGAGCAGCCGCTGACGTGGACGTCCAGCTCAGCTGTCGCCCAGCAGACGCCCACGAGATGTCGCCCAGCAGAAACTTTCTGTATCTATATATATATATATATATATATATATATATATATATATATATATATATATATATATATATATATATATATAAGCGTCTCCTCCGACACATCGTCGTTCCCGCCGGCATCGCGACGCCGTCCGACCACCGATGGCCGCCGGACCGGACCCGACGGACGGCCAACTCACCGGCGGTCCGGATGGGCCCGGATTCCGACCCCGATTTGGCCGCCGGTGGCCGGAATCTCAGCCGAAATCGTCGCCAGAATCGGGCGGCTGATTCCGGCCAAAATTCGGCCGGCCGCCGGCCGAATCGGGGCCGGCCAAGTCACGGGAATGACCAGTGGCTGTCGCCGGTCCTTCCCGTGACTCGGCCGGCCGAATTTTGGCCGGAATCGGCCGCCCGATTCTGGCGGCGATTTCGGCCGAGATTCCGGCCGCCGCCGGTCAAATCGAGGCCGGAATCCAGGCCCATCCGGACCGCCGGTGAGTTGGCCGTCCATCGGGCCTGGTCCGGCGGCCGTCGGTGGCCGGACGGCGTCGCGATGCCGGCGGGAAAGCAACGGGTTCGGCGAAGACATACTGTGCATTCCCAAAAATGGACGGTTCAGATTTGGCACGCGATCGAAATGGACGGGTTGATTCGAGTCGCGCACAGGCGCTCAGGGAGGAGGTGCCCAGGATAGCGTTTCTCTCTCTCTCTCTCTCTAGATCTCTATATATATATATATATATATATATATATATATATATATATATATATATATATATATAATTGTCTTTCTACACAACAAAAATTGTACGAATAAAAGAATAGATGAAACAAAACAAAAACACGACAAAATAAAAATCAAACAAGTTAAGAATCAGCAGGTTGAAATCTCTGAGAAATTCTATATAAAATTGAAATCAATTATAATATCAAAAGAGTGTCTATGCCTGTAAAATTGAAGGTTAAGGAAAGTAGACAGTAAGGATAAATAACTAACTGCATAATCAGAAAAGATGTGTATGAATTTAATTTGTTTAAGAGGTCACGGAAGTATAATTTCTTATTGCAATTTTAAGTTTTTCTCTAAGTTGTCAAATTATATATAAATGTATATTTATGATCATCTAATATTTGTATGTTGGAATTAGAATTTATCTTCTTCTGCTAAGATAAATTTTCAAGTCTTGCTATTTAATCAATAAGTACATAGGTCATCCATGGTATAATATCAACATGGAAAAATATCATAAAACATGAGTTTTAGCATGTATAAGTATCAATAATGGTCTAAATCTGATAAATTATCTAACAAGTGAACACTGGAGCTAATATCCTGAGAGTGTAATAATGTCATACGCCATCTGATATATGATGGACTACAACAATAAAGCGTCATCATGCAAATAAATATTAATTGCAAACTACTCACGCCATCATAACTTATGTGTGCAGGCATGCACTCTGGTATAAGATTAAGCTTAGAATTTTCACTTTTAGGATTCCATTTTATCCATTTATCACAATTATTTAATTTTCAGATCTTATCAATTAGTTTGAACGAGAAGGGGAACCTTGGCGCAATGATAAAATTGTTGTTGTGTGACTTACAGGCAATGGGTTCGAGTCACGTGCAAAGCAGGATAAAACTGCGTAGATCCTTCTTAGGACCGCACATTGACGGAAACTTCCTACACTGGGTTGGTCTTTATCGGTTATTCTGAACGACCAACCCAAGTTAACCTCATATGAAGTATGTTAATTCATTTAAGTATCATTATAAGATTCATAGATAAAAGTGATAAAATAAGAAGCTACGAGTATCAACAAAAATAAGTACCAACAGTAAGGAAGATCAAGCAAATATAAAGACATGTATTAGTAGAAAAGTAATTTAGAATATCTATTTAATTGTTAAAATAATCATTTCCATCTTAATCCCCATATAAACCCACATGTGAATATTAAATAATATCAATTATATTTATCGTCTAATGGTTTAATTATTTTAAATACATTTCATTTTTTAAATATCATTTTAATCCGTTTTTAAAAATAATTATACAAACATATATAATTTAATTTATCTATTTATTTATGTACAAGGAAATGTACATTGAGTCAAAGGATAGAAATTACAAACTTTTATATACAGCAAAAGCTTCGAGTGTCAGTATATTATCGTGCGCCACTTGAACTCGTATCTACAAGTATAATATGAAAATAACTCAAATACTCAAAATAATATCTAATAACACAATAACTAGAGATGAATCAAATTTTGATCCCGCTACATCATATTATGTCCAATTCATAAATGACATCCATTACTTTTGAATAATAAGTTAAATAAGCAACCCACTACAAAAATTACACGGATTAGCGACGGAATTATTCCGTCGCTAATCCGTCGTTAACTCGTTTTAACGACGGATTAGCGACGGAATTATTTCCGTCTCTAAATTTTCGGTCGTTGACATCATCATAGCGACCGATTTTAATTTCCGTCGCTAATTAGCGACGGAATTTTTTATTCCGTCTCTAAACTTTAGAGACGAAAAATTAAAATTCCGTCGCTAAATAGCGACAGATTTTTTATTTCATCTCTAAAATTTAGAGACGGAAAAATAAAATTCCGTCTCTAAATAGAGACGGAATTTTAAATTTCCGTCGTTAATGGAAAATAATTTTTAAAATTAATATAAAAAATTAGCGACGGAAATTTAAATTTCGGTCGCTAATGAAAATAAATTTTTAAAATAATACAAAAAATTAGCGACGGAAATTTAAATTCCGTCACTAATTTTCTGTATTTTTAAAATAATTTTTTTGTTTATTTTAATTCCCTGGTTTACATAAACAATATAAAAGAATTAAACAATCCAATTCAACAAATAATTACCACAATACTATATACTTCCACAATCACAAATAATTATCAATCACAATACAACTCACAGAGATCATAATCATAAAACTACATCAATCTGAATTAAAAAATACATATACAAATCTCTGAATACAAATATCTCAATACAATGCTACTGCATCAAATATTTAAATACAATAAAAACTAATAAAAATATCTAAACTAATCGAGCCAAAATATCCAATCCTACAAAAAATACAATAAGATAGGTTAGTAATAAATTAATGATAACAAGGTATTTTGAAAATGCATATTTTACAAGTCATAACTAAAAAAAGAAATTATACAAGTATTAACATACCTCACAGACAGCTACTGATCAGAATCATTAGGGTCCTGAGTCTCCACATCTTGAGTCCAACCAGATGAGATGAAACTGCATTATAAAACATATAAATATTAGACACCCTCCAACAACTCGCAAAACAATCAATATCTGTATCTGCAAAATAATATCAAAACATATAAATATAAAAAGTACTAATAACATCAAAATATGTACCACCCTCCAACAACTCACAAAATAATCCGACCACTGGGTGATGATGTTTGATCGGATATATCTGTATCTGCAAAATAATATTATAACACAAAACTTATTCGAAATAAAAATGAAATCATCCTAGAGATGAACCCAGGATTATGAATTTGGAGCAAACTTACACTAGTTTTTTTCCCCTCAAGATGGAAAATCTAAGGGAAGATGTCTTTAAGTATCCGATCAAATGTGATGGAGCACATGTTTAAGTCAAATACTTGCCCTTACACACAAAAAACAAGAGAAACTGAATAAAAGAGTGAGCAACCATCTTATGTGCATCTTTACCTCATAATGCACCTTCAAGTAACCATCTTAGTGCATCTTTACCTCATAATGTACTCAAGCATCATCCTAAGTTCTTAATTTATCAAAAAGAGAAAACATAAGCAACCATCTTATGTCACAAGATAAATACATGTTCTAAATAAATGAGTATCTTGCATTACATGATGCAAACAAAATAAACAGGATATAAAAAGCATTGTTATGTCTGTAGGCATATAGCTTTTATAAGAAAGGACGGAAGTAAGCTAAAAAAGCTAAGATACTTGTACCGAGTTAATAGAAAAATAATGATAATGATAATAATAACCAAGAGCTCCAATAGATGTTAAATGAGAAAAAATATAATGAGGTGCACATGTCCAAAAGTGACAAATAGATTTTATAGTTAGAAGACTTAGATCAATTAGAGCAGCATGTGCAAGGGGAATAGAGACCAGAGAAAACATTGATCAATGTCATAAAAAATGAATTTTATTGATTTGAATACTAGTAGTGTAGCCTTGCATAAAAGTTCAATGGAGTGATACAATTTATATGGCCAAGTACTAAATAGTTGGGACAAATCGAATTCCACATTTTTGGTATCTATATTCTATAATTTATGTAAAATTGCAAAGTGCTTCACGAAGTAGTGTCTTAGTTTGATTAGCCCTGTGAACGGCTATGCCAAAAACCAACCTCAATACTTGTGGCGTACATGACAAAATCAATATAGCCAAGTACTAAATAGAATTGGGACAAATCGATTGGTTGCAATTTCCAAATCCCTTAAGGTAAACCAACACTACAACAAAAATGACTTTCCGCAGCGCGTCATCCGCAA
>NC_133877.1:8557387-8612954 GCF_044706935.1 Curcuma longa | reverse complement strand
GCGTTACATTTTTATAAACAAATCAAAAAAAAAAGGTTAGTCTTTACATATTTAATTTATAGATTTTAGTATTAGTTTTAATTTGAAGAATGATACTTTCTCTTTTTTCTCTTTATCTTATTTTTCTATGCAGGCGAAGACAAGATAGTGATGGAGAATCAAGCAGAGTTTCTGGCGGACTACGATGATCTCTTCTATCTTGTCTTCATATATCTTCTGATTTGTTTATACCAGTACTTTATCTCTTGCCTTCCTGTATTATGATGCTGTGACTTGGTTAGACTTATAGACATGTACATACATGTCTAATGTACTTATTTGTTGGATTGTATTATGATTTTTATGGATTGTAGATGTTATGGATGTTATGGGATGTTATGGATATGGATGATTTGTTTGTTATGGATTCATGTATGTTATGTATATTTGGATGAAATGAATGGATGTTATTGTTTTATTTGTATTAGATATGATTTGCTTGTTTGTTACAGGTTACATGTATTTATGAATCGATCCGATTGGATCGATATTGTTTGTATATACAGGATAATCACCAAAACGAATATTGCATTGAAATTTTTTTTTGTTTTTGCAACGAAATTTGCGACGAATATAGGATTCGTCGCCAATTGGCGACGAAATTAGCAACGAATACCAGTTCGTCACAAATATATCGTAAGTTTACTATTTATCGTAATTTGCAACGAATTCAGGATTCGTTGCGAAATTCGTCGCCAATTGGCGACGAAATCCAAAATTCGTCGCCAATTGGGGACGAAAACATCTTCGTCGCCAATTGGCAACGAATCTGTTTTCGTCCCCAATTGGCGACGAACTCCAAAATTCATCGCCAATTGGCAACGAATTCTGGATTCGTCGCCAATTGGCGACGAATCAAAATTCGTCGCCAATTGGCGACGAAAACAGATTCGTCGCCAATTGGCGACGAATTCGTTGCCAATTGGTGGCAGTCGCCAATTGGCGACGAATTGCGTCGCCAATTGGCGACGAATCCAGAATTCGTTGCCAATTGGCGACGAATTTGGCGACGAAATTTTGAGTTCGTCGCAAAAAATGGCGACAAATGTGGGTTTTTCGACGCAGATTTTTGGCGACGACTTGATTGCGACTAATTTTGTTTCGTTGCAAAATTCGTCGCCAAATTTTTTGGGACGAATTTTAACAAAAAATTCGTCCCAGATTTCGTCGTAGATTGGTTATTTTTTTGTAGTGCCTGCATTGAATGGAAAGCTAACTGGCATGGCATTCCGAGTTCCCACTGTAGATGTGTCCGTTGTGGATCTTACTGTCAGGCTTGAGAAAGCAGCCACCTACGATGAGATTAAGGCTGCAATTAAGTAAGTAGTGCTGGCGATTCAATTCTCTTAATTACAAGGATGCCAATGACCGTTTTCTTAAAGTAGTTGTATAAATTTTCTAACACGCTACATATGACCTATTATTGTCTGTTTGGTATGTTACAATTTCTGAATGCCTGGTTGGCCTATTTCAAGTGTCTAAAATGTTGCAAATGTTTTGGTGTGCGAGTGTTTAATTCATGCTTTTTGTTCATTTCTTCTTGGGCAGATATTTTATTCTGGGTTAAACCTGTCATTTCTCATTTATATGTTTATTTATGAGTTACTTTGTTTTCAGCATGGGAAGATGGAGGCTATTGAAAAGCTTAACCAACTTTTAGCTATTAGAAGTTCTACCACGTAGAATTCACTGTCGAGTACAAGCTTAATGGACAAGAACAAGGACACGGGTTCTCTCGATCAAGCACTGTCGAGGAAGGTGGATTTATGGATTTCGACAAGTTAATTGCTTCTCCAGATATGATGCCCAAGTGATATCTTATGTAAATGACTCTTTCTTGCTTGTTGCTATTGGTAAAAGATGTTGACTAATACTTTTGTATACAACACTATTTTGATGTACCCTAAAAAAAGGGATAAGATTAGGAACAAATTATTTTCATGGGTGAAAAAAATGTGAATGTTATATATAATTATTGGATTATAAATGTGTAATTTTATATGGTATTTGTGTGTGGTATTTATGTTATTAATTATTTAAGTTTTGAGTTTATAATTGTGAATTGAATGATTTAATTATTTTATTTCATCCACAGCGCACATTGCGCGCTGCGATTGATCACATCCGCAGCATGCATTGCGCGCTGCGGAAGCTCTCATCCGCGGTGCGCATTGCGCGCTGCGGATGCAATCATCCGCGGCGTGCAATGCGCGCTGCGGATGTGAGCTTCCGCAGCGCGCAATGCACGCTGTGGATGCCTAATGACTTTTAACAGCTTGCAACTGTGCAGCGTGCGATGCGCGCTGCGGATAGCATATTTGCGCGCTGCGAAAAGTCATTTTTGTTGTAGTGCAATGACCCCAGCCGAGGTAAGAGAACTCTGGCAGGCCGGCTGATACAAACTCAGTAGCAACAGGTCTAAAATTTCTCTACTTATGCCTAAGCAATTTAGGGTACAAATATTTAGGTCTAAAATTTCTGCCTTCAAATTTTTACCTCTGCTTGCCACTACAAAGGGAGGGAATAGGTGCTGCGGATGGCTAGGCGGGCGGTCGGGCAGCGAGCTCTGGAGGAGACCTCGGCGGCTGGGCGAGCACGAGAGGAGACCTCGGCGGCTGGGCTAGGCTGGGCGAGCTCTGGAGGAGTCCTTGGCGAAGGCGGGAGGCAAAGAATGGGCGGAGGCGAGATGCGAAGAATGCGGTCGGGGTCGCAAGTCGCGAAGATTCGCGGAAACCTGAATCGCTCGCGAAGAAGAAACCTAGAGGAGAGAAAGGCCCCGTGGGCTGCGACTATGCCGGAGGAGAGAACGCCGGAGGAGAGAACGCCGACCGCGAGAGAACGCCGGAGGAGAGTAGTGCCGGAGGAGAGACGTCGGAAGAGAGAACGCCGACCGCGAGAGAACGCCGACGGAGAGTAGTGCTGGAGGAGAGAATGACGAAACGCGCACGCACGAAGAAAAGGGCCGACGGAGCCCTAAAATCGCGACTTTAGCGACGGAATTTTCTTCCGTCGCTATAATTAGAGACAGAATATTAATTTCCGTCTCTAATTAGTGACGAAATATTAATTTCCGTCTCTAATTAGTGACGAAATATTAATTTCCGTCTCTAATTAGCGACGGAAATAATTCCCGTCGCTATAATTAGAGACGGAATATTAATTTCCGTCTCTAATTAGCGACGGAAATAAATTCCGTCTCTAAATTATAACGACGGAAGAAAATTTCGTCTCTAATTCTGTCGCTATTTCATGATATTTTTGTAGTGACCCAAACTGAATTCTAATAACATATATGCTTCATAATATTAGAAGTGTTTCATTGATACGAATGCTTGAACCAATCAAACCTATATAATGAATTCTAATTAATCAATTATTTTTTGACATTAATAAATAAGAAATTACCCATCCTTTACCTTAAATTCTACTAATAATGACATCATCGAACAAGGTTACTGAAAGGTTCAGAAATGAGAGTCAAATAGCTAATTGTCATTTTTCCTTGTGATTCTGGCAGCTAGAGGCAGTAGCCGCTGTCCTCTTTCAAGGGGATGGATGACAGCGATTGACTCCAGCACAACCAGTGATCGATGGTGATGCTTACTGCTGTGCTTATGTAGGAATGAAATAGAGAGGATGGCAGTAGCCGGACCGGTTATCTAGTTGGTGTTAGTCTGCCATTGGAAAAACAAGAAGGATACTGAATCAATATTTAACATATTATGTGTTGCTGGAAAAAGAAAGAAGAAAGGGAAAGACTTACTCCTCTTGTTGTGGTTGGACAAAGGGGAAAAAGGGCAGCTAGCAAAGGGTTGTTCACTCGGCTAGCTCTGGTGGCTGCTGTAGTGGCACCGATCGCTGTGGTAGCTATTGGCTAGAAAAGGGCAGCAAGATGCTGCTCTTGTTATAGAGAGCAGCAGCAGCTGCTGCTGTTGGAGGGGAAGGAGGGGGCTGAGGTGCTGGTTTGGAGTGAAATAGAGAAAGAAATAGAGAAGGGAAAGAAGTCAGAGGAAATAAGAGAGGGATGGGCAGAGGCATGGAAGTATGGCGGTGGTGTACGGAGGGATTGCTGCATATGTGGAGCGAAAAGGGAAGGAAAATAGGAAAGAGAAGGTTCCCTAAAAATATCTTAATTCATTTTAAACTGACCAACCGATTTAAGTCATTAAACATGGTTCGACTATAATTTGACTAAATCAACTTCAAATAAATCTCGATTTAAACTAAAAAATTCTTAACTCCATACCTATCCATTGGATTTAGTTCAAATCCAATTCGATTTTAATTTAATTGTGCCATCACTTCATGTTTGACAATTTAGTTCATCTATTTATTATTATTATATATTTTATTTTTAAAATTCAATACTTAACGGTAAGATTCCTGATTTATGTTTATGTATTATTCTTTAGTTGAAGTTTGTTGATTATAGTTGTCAATCTTTAAATTATGAGACCTTTGCTAGAATTTTGGGATCTATGGTTATGGAAGATACCTCTTTGGGAGGGGAGGTGTGTCTTGCGTTTATAATAACTGATTAGGGTTGCATATTTATCGAGTTGTATTTGTTCAGTCTTTCCTTGGAATTCATCCTCAAGTTGGCCTTTTATTTGATAGCATATAGCCTAATTTTTAGTGTGTGATGACTGTACTGTTGGATATTATTGTTTATGATTTAGCTTGGAATTTGATTGACCTACCTCTTCTTGAAACTGATTAGAAGCCAACTAAATCCATTATTGATGTAATTGAAAATGCATGTGTGTTGTCTTATTTTTCTTGATTAATATCTTTATATTTTTTTAAAGAAGGTATAAGTGTTTTAGAGCTATTATTTTATTAGTAGAGATTTATTTATAAGGTGGGAGTGAGTACTCTTGCTTGTTTCATTACAACGTTTACTTCGTGCATTATTATTTTGAGTATGTGTAATTAGTGAGATAAATATATTTGTCTTCTAAAGGGGAGACTTAAAAATCCTTAATTGATTGCAATGGGGATAAAAAATAATACTATTTGGGACTAAATAAAGGGGGAAATTTGATTTTTCAGTTTTTGCTTTTTATGATCTTATCGTGCTCTTGGGGATTTATATATCCCAGATGTCATCACCACTACTTTCATAGTTACGGCCATTGAACCTCACACAGGTTGCACCTTTCATTACGGTGGAGTTGAAGCAATAGGAGATGATTAGAAAGAAGACGAAGATGGGAAATGAATAAAATAGGTATGTTAATTTCTTTCTCCTCATCTGCAACTATTTCGGATTTTTTGTTGCTAAAAAATTAATTTGTGATATAGAAAAATTGAAAGACAGAAACTCTTGAGTATCTATAGGAAAATAAAAATTAGACTACAATACCACATCTAACAATTTGGGCAACTTGTTGGTATTAAATCTTGCCTTAGTTCACGGGTTCTTAGAATGCATTTTGATATTTTATAAACAAAATCTACTAAATCAACGTAAGTAATGCCTAAATTTACGTTGTATCAAAATTATTTTTCTATTGCATTGTCATTCCATTAAGTTTTTTACTCAAAATAAAAATCATCAAGAAACTTTTTTTCCTCATTATTGTGCCCTTAAGTTAAATCACTAAATGTCGACAACCATGATTAACATTGTTTGGTGGTTTTGATGTTTTAGTGTGGCCATGGATATGCATTTTATGAGCACGATTGATTTACACTCAAAGCTTATGACATTAACAATACTATGTCATTATATTCCTTCATTATAATCCTATTTTGTAGGATAGCTTCATTGCCATACAAGTTATGAACTTGTTGGTTTTATGGTGTTCAAAGGCCACATTGTGCCTTAGTCATTGTTATTGCTGCCTCTATTGGGTATGATGTGCTATCGTGTCTACTTCATTAGAAGCCACAATGTTCCTTTTGAATTTTTTTTTCTTTCAAGCTTGGTGCTTTTCCACGCCCATGTCCCTTTTACCCATATTCATGCAATGTTTGTTGTGTTGCTAAAGTTCTCAACCTCCTAGGTGCTTGGTAGTGGGGATGTTGCTTGCCCATTCAAGAGTTTGTGATTTTTTCCTTCATTGATGAGTTTAGTCAGATTAATCATAGAATCTTTTCCACTGAGAGTGTTAGGCTCTGTTTCCTTTGAGGTGCAAATTGAGGAAGGAAAAAAATACTTGCAGAAAAAAATCCATAGAGCTTAGTAAGAGAAAAGAAAAGAGAGAGAAGAGCGAAAAGAAATCCTACAAAAAACGTGCGGAAAAGAAGAGGGAAAGGGAGAAAAATGATGAAAAACAACAAAGTTGCCATGATCCTAGCGAGGCTGCATGTGACTCACTGTAGCATGAGGCGGCGGTGTAGGATTGCCCTCGGTTAGTGGTCGTGTGAGGTGGGCGGCTGCGCATGTGATGTGTGAAATATGCAAGTGCACATCTATAGTTAAATAATAAAATATCGATCAAATACTCAAATACTAGTCAAAATCGTGAATTAGGTTTATTTAAATCAATTGAGATCAAGAGAATCGTAAAAGAAAGAAAACAAACTAGGAAAGCAAGATAAGATTGTGGGGAGAAATTGATTTTGGAAGCAATTCTAGGACTTCGGTTTTGCTATGATGATCATTGATACTCTTAAAATTATTTATTCTTTTATCTTTGTGTTTGATAATTACGAAGGTGGTCTATCCTAAAGTACTCAATATAGATTTTTTTTTGGTCCCCGGGGCCATGGTACCGCGGTAGGACATCCAAGTTGTCACCCAGGCACTCGTGGTAGGACATCCAAGTTGTCACCCAGGCACTCGCGGTTCGATCCTCAGCTACGACGTATTTGCAGGAATTTTTTTCTTCCAAAATGGGGATCACAATCAAAGGATGCTGGACATCTGGGTTGGCCGCTGTGTGCGCTTCCCGATTTACCCTGGTGGCCGGTGGGAAACTTCCGTAGGACCGGGCCGGTCACCCCAGGGATTGAGTCAATGCGACTGACTGAGATTTAATATTTTTTTCAATATAGGTTTTTTTGGAATTATACTTGTGTGCCTACCCAAATGCGATACATATTTTCAAGATAACCTTATTAAAGCGAGTACTTTCTCAAGAAGACTTCTATCATGATATCTCACGGCCCTCTAGGTGCTATTTCTTATTTCATGGCGTTGAATTGGGATAAAATTATTAAGCTCTGTAATAGCCAATGGTGCCCTCGTGTGATTTTGAACTATTTTCGTGAATGACTCAAGTCTTGAATTTTAGGAGTCGGAGAATTGGATTTATTTTTTCGGTCCTTTCTTGCATCTCGTGGGATATAAAAATGCACGTTAGTGTCACAATCATGTATATATACTACAGTTGAATTATAAACAAACACGTTATGAGATAAAAGAGATGAATATATATAAAGCAAGTATCAACAATGCAACTTGCTACTTTCTTATCCTAGAATTAAAAGACTACTCCATGAAGATACAGTTATAACACGAAGACATGAAAGAAGACATTCTACAATTCAAATCAAAGAGAAAAGAGAGAGAAAACTTAATTGTCGTGTGCGTTGGTGTCTTCGGAAGAACTCCAAGCTTTAGGAAGGTCGAAAACTTGACAGTTTGGAAACGACTCATTCCTAGGGTTTCATGTCACTTGAAAAATCCTCTGTAATTCAAACAAGAATCTCTAGAGTCTCTTTAAGCCTTTAAAGTCTCTAAGGTATTCCAAATTTGTCGCGACTTTCCAAAATTGTCGGGGTGCTACGGCAGAACACGGCTGTGCCAACTGCCAGGGTTTAGGTGTGTCGGAGGCTAGGTCGATGAATATGGCCATGACTGTGGGTACGATCTAGGCGTGTCATCCTTTGACCAAACTAGTTCTTCGGAAGGAGAGGGTATGACCGTGCTTGTGGGCACGTCTAACTCGTGTCAGTCTCTGCAACTCCGTGGCTGCTCCATTTCACATCTAACTTCGGTTGGAGGAACATATCCATATCATGGGACATGGTTAGACCATGTTTTTTACTGTGGACTCTCATTTTAAGGCTTTTTAACTCTATTTTACATTGAGAGAAATTGATCGATATTTTCCTAGTACAATTTGAGATCTTAAAGGGTCACTGAACTTGGTTTTTTCCAAATCACCGTGTCATAATGGGGTACTATGTTGTTTTCACTCGTGATCCAAACATCTTTTTTTTCTGTTTCATATCAAGCCTCTTTCAAGACGTTTTAACTTTTTCAATGAGATTCATGACCTGAGTGTTTCTCTATTAACTAAAATGTAGTAGGAGGTCACTAAAAAAAATGTATCTTGGATATATTAACTTTCAAAATCAAGCATAAGTGAAAACAAGATAAGTAGGTCAACATTGAAGTTTTTCGACATAACAATGCTCATTTTATGCTACTAAAGATAGAACAAAAAATAAATCACTAAGCATATGAGCATACTTTCTAAAAAATATAAAGTCTATCATGTTAATGTCGTGCTATTAAAAACAAACAAATAATGCATTCAAGGTAAACATGATAACATGATGATACTAAAAGAAAAACGCATGTGATGGGAAAGTCTTGAAAAACCGTTCCGGTAGATTCTTGCAGAACAAAAATTTTCCCGAAACGATCTCAAGTTGCCCGATCGTTTAGATCGTTGGGCTCTTGTGTTTGGTTTACAGGATCCAATATAAAAGCATAATTTAATTAATTGCGGAAACATTAAATTATACCTTTCTTCCGACGTTTCGGAAGGACGAAGTTTGTACCCGAAGACCTCTTGATCTTCTGCCGTATTCCTCTCCTCTTCTCGAACGTTGTGTGGGCAACGATCCTTCGAGAATTTCTCCACCAGAATTCTCCTCCGATGGCTTGCTAAACTTCCTTCCTTCTTTTGCTGAAGAGAAGAAAAGAAGAAGAAGAGAAAGAGGTTGGCTTGCCGAGAGAGTCTCGGCCACCAAGAGAATAAGATTGTGTGTGTCTCAAAGCCAAGCCTTGCCCCTTCTTTTATAGCCTAGCCATCCCTTATTTATGGTATAATTAGAGCCATAAACATGGTATAATTGATTCATAAACATGGTATGATTTGATTCAATCAAATCGGAGAGATTTGGAAGATTTCGGAAGTTTCCAATTCGAACCCAGGCCTTTAATCGATCAAACAATCGATTAAAACTCGTAACTTTTTCTCATTAACACATGTAATCGATCAGGTGATCGATTACACGCATGGTAATCGATCAGGTGATCGATTACCAGCCTGGTAATCGATCAGCTGATCGATTACCAGTCGTTCTGCCACGGAGGCTTGGTAATCGATCAGCTGATCGATTACCAAGGTGTGTAATCGATCAGCTGATCGATTACACCTCCTTGCATGGGTTCGAATGCCTGGTTTCTTCACGAATTCTTCCAAGGTGGACTTGAGGATTCCCAGAGGCTACAACAGGGACCTAGAGGAGGAATTGGTTTTGGCCTTCTGATGAGCTAAGGCTTCCCGTGTTCGCCCCGAACACACAACCTTAGTTCATCAATAATAACTCATACCACTAAAGAGTTATTATCGAACTACCGCACCAATCCCATATTACAATATGGGCTCCTTCTTACTATCAGTACATTAGTCTCCCTGTGTTTAAGATATCGTATGTCCGTCAATTAAAATGAGTTACTGACAACTCGTATTTAATCGACATCTAATCCAAGAGTAGTACCACTCAACCTTATTATCATGCGGACAAGGTCCACCTGCAGGGTTTACATGATAATCCTTATGAGCTCCTCAAGGGGACATCATCAACCTAGATTATAGGACACAGTTTCCTTCTATAATCAACAACACACCATGTACATAATACTACTTCCCAACTCATCGGGCCTTTTGATCTATCGATCTAAACCTCACCCTTTGATGAATTAAAGAAGTACATATTAAGCACACGTGTTTGTTATTATATCGGGATTAAGAGCATGTACATCTATAGTAACAGAGGTTTAGTTCGATTATATAGTCAGTATAAATCGAACAATCCTCAGATGGTCCTGCTCAATACACACTTAGTGTACTAGTGTAATTCTATAGTCAAGACAGACTAAGACCAAATTACACTACAACCACTCCGATGGTTTGTCCAATCCATCTTGGTTGTGAACACTGTTTATAATCTATAAGGGACTGATAACATGGTCTTCTGTGTGTGACTCCGCACACCATGTTAATCTACAATATAGATTAAATGGACACTTGCAAAATATTGACCAAATGTGATTCTCATTTCAGAATGTTTATTTACATAGCTAGGATTCTAGTATACATCCCAACAATCTCCCACTTATACTAGAAGACTACGCTGCCTCATATGCTGCCATACATCTGATTCCCATCCCCTCCACATGCCGATCAAAAGCTTTCGCCGGAAGGGCCTTTGTGAAAGGGTCTGCCAGGTTATCCTCTGATGCAATCTTGACCACAGCGACTTCTCCCCGTTTGACAATATCTCGTATCAGGTGGTACTTGCGCTCAATGTGTTTACTTGCCTTATGGGCTCGTGGTTCCTTCGAGTTTGCAACTGCACCACTGTTATCACAATAAATTGTGATAGTCTTGGGCAAACCAGGAATCACATCTAAGTCCATCAAGAAGTTCCTGAGCCATACAGCTTCTTTGGCTGCCTCAGAGGCTGCCACATACTCAGCTTCCATGGTAGAGTCTGAAATGCATTTCTGCTTTACACTCCTCCATGTTATGGCTCCACCTCCCAATGTAAACACATAACCTGATGTAGACTTACTTTTATCCCTATCTGATTGGAAGTCAGAGTCCGTGTAACCCACAGGGATTAAATTATCTGCCTGGTAAACCAGCATATAATTCCTAGTCCTTCTCAGGTACTTTAATATATGCTTTACCGCAGTCCAATGTCCCTGTCCTGGATTACTTTGATATCTGCTAACCATGCCCACGGCAAAACAGATATCCGGTCTCGTGCATAGCATTGCATACATTAGGCTTCCTACTGCCGAAGCATAAGGAACCGCCTTCATGTCCTCTATTTCCTTTGGTGTCTTAGGACACATCTCCTTAGATAGAGGAACTCCATGCCTAAAAGGTAGAAAACCTTTCTTGGAGTTTTGCATGCTAAAACGAGTTAGGATAGTATCGATATAGGAAGCTTGGGATAAGCACAACATCCTTTTCTTGCGATCCCTTATAACTTTGATCCCAAGAATATGTGCGCATTCTCCTAAGTCTTTCATATCGAACTGCTTGGACAACCATACCTTTACGTCTGATAATATTTTAACATTGTTGCCAATGAGTAAAATATCATCTACGTACAGTACAAGAAATACCACCACGTTTCCGTCACACTTCTTGTATACACAAGACTCATCCGGACATTGAATAAATCCATATGACTGGATTACTTCATCAAACCGGATGTTCCAAGACCTTGAAGCTTGCTTCAGTCCATAAATGGACCGATTAAGCTTGCATACAAGATGCTCTTTGCCTTTTTCAATGAATCCCTCTGGTTGCTTCATATAGATGTTTTCTTCAAGACTTCCGTTAAGGAAAGCTGTCTTGACATCCATTTGCCAAATCTCATAATCCATATGAGCAGCAATAGATAAGAGAATCCTTATAGACTTAAGCATAGCTACCGGCGAAAAGGTCTCCTCATAATCGATTCCCTCTTTCTGAGTATACCCTTTCGCAACAAGCCTTGCTTTGAAGGTTTCCACCTTCCCGTCTATTCCTCTCTTTCTTTTATAGACCCACTTGCATCCGATGGCTTTTACACCATCTGCTGGCTCTACAAGCTCCCAGACCTTATTAGAATACATGGACTCTATTTCAGAATTCATTGCACTTTGCCAAGATGCTGCATCTTTATCTTGGAGTGCTTCGTCATAAGTCCAGGGATCAGCTTCATGTTCACCAAGGACCAAGTCCGAGGACTCTCCCAAGAACATGAATCTATCAGGTTGTCTAACAACCCTCCCACTACGACGAGGCACCACCTGTTCTTGTGCATTTTCTGTGACACGCGGTGCAGTTACTTGTGGTATCTCATCTTGCACTATTGGTACTGAAGTGGGTGTATCTCCTCTAACTTCCTCAAGAACAATTTTACTCGTGGGCTTGTGGTTCATTACATAGTCCTCTTCTAAAAATCGGGCATTCGTGCTAACGATGACCTTCTGATCTTTAGGACTATAAAACAAACCACCTTTCGTTCCTCTAGGATAACCCACAAACAGACGAACTTCTGTACGTGATTCCAACTTATCAGCTTCTCCCTTCAGCACATGTGCTGGACTCCCCCAAATCCGAATGTGTCTTAGACTAGGTTTACGCCCAGTCCACAATTCTGTGGGAGTAGAAGGTACTGACTTAGAAGGTACCAAGTTCAGAATATATGCGGCTGTTTCCAGAGCATATCCCCAGAACGAATTTGGTAACTCTGAATAACTCATCATTGACCTAACCATTTCCATAAGAGTCCTATTCCTTCGTTCCGCCACACCGTTCTGTTGGGGTGTACCAGGTGCGGACAATTGGGATTGAATCCCAGCCTCTGATAAGTAATTCCTAAACTCTCCTAAGAGGTACTCTCCACCACGATCAGACCGTAGTGTCTTGATACTTTTACCATGATGTTTCTCCACATCAGCCTTGTACTCTTTGAATTTATCAAAGCACTCAGACTTGCGGCGCATCAGGTAAATGTATCCATATCTCGAATAGTCGTCTATAAAAGAGACGAAGTATTCGAAACCACCTCTTGCCTGGATAGTCATAGGACCACACAAATCAGAGTGAACCAGTTCTAACACATCTTTGGCTCTATACCCCTTAGCCTTGAAAGGCCTCTTGGTCATTTTACCTTCCAAGCAGGATTCACAAGTTGGGAAATTTTCAACCGCCAGTGAACCCAAAGGTCCATCGGCTACCAACCTTTGAATTCTACTCAAGTTAATATGACCTAACCTTAGATGCCAAAGATATGTTTGGTTCATTTGTGAAGGTTCTTTTCTCTTAAGGTTAGTAGATGTGCTATTAGATTCTACTTGTTGCATTGTGGGAGTTATTGGATTTAAAATGTATAAATTGCCAACCAATGTACCAGAACAGATATTAACCCTATTTTTCTTGATAATAACTTTATCATCAAAAGAAACAGAATATCCATCCAAAAATAATTTAGAAACTGAAATTAAATTCTTTCTAAAATTTGGTACATAAAGACAATTTCTTAAAACCAGAATTCTATTTCTATCAAAAGATAAATAGACGTCTCCCACTGCAACAGCTGCCACCTTTGTAGCGTTGCCCATGTAGACGGTAATCTCCCCTTCACTCAGTCGTCGGGTTTCCTGGAACCCCTGCAAGGTATTGCAGACATGATCAGTGGCTCCTGTATCTACACACCAGGTACTGGTAGATAGCACCGCTAAACATGTTTCAACGACTAAAGAAAAGGATATACCTTTCTTGTTCTCCCTTTTGTGAGGACAATCCGCCTTCCAATGTCCCGACTGCTTGGTCACCTGCCTGGCAGCCTGACTTTGATGTCCGAAGAGTTTCTCGAGATTGAGCATTATGTCATAGGCAGTCGTCATGGCCTGATGCTGATGTTGCAGTTCATTTGACATGGTCGCCAAAATATAACACTGCAGCATCTCATCTGCCTTAACCCATTTCCTATGTCTCTCTATCTCATCTTCGGGAGCATCCCTTTCAGGTAAGCTAGGACATTCCTGGAGAAGTACAAACTTGTACTCCTCCGCAGTCAAGACAATGTCCAAGTTGCGTTTCCAATCTATATAGTTAGGACCAGTAAGTTTATTTTCTTTGAGAATAACGGCTAGTGGGTTGAAAGTCATTCTAAGACCTGAGAATCACAAAGTCAAAAACTTTAGAATTTAGAATTATATTGATTTCCTCAAACAATATAATTTAAATTCAACCAACACCTCAAACACCGGGAATTTCGTATGCCACGATAGTGTGGACGTATACGAATTCAAGCATTTGTAAGAGGAGGGTTTTTACCCATTAATTTTATTATCTTGTCAACCTAACTTTTTGACAAATAAAATTAACAGTTGGTTTGACTTCGGTCACACAAATAATAGCAGTGACTCCGATGGGGAGGATACTATTAATTGTGTCTAAGTGTTCACCATTACTTGATACTAAGTCCATCATTTAGGATTTGTATGCCACGATCGTGTGGACGTATACATTCCTAAATAATTTCCTATAACCATCCATAAAGGAAGTTTGTTCTAGTGATCCGCAATCAAACTCATCCGATGGGGAGGAAGGCACTATAGCCAACGCGCAAGTTTGACGCATCACTAACAAACCAGTAATGGAGACCACGGGAATAAATGATTCCCTCTCCCACTTAGTTATTTAATGCGAGGAATTTTAATTATATTTGCATATTTAATAATTCAAAATTAGTCTCCAGGTTGTGGCGAGGCAAAGACCTTCTTCCCCAAAAGACACAAAGCCTTATGGGTTATTGGAGCAACAACCACTCCTAGACAAGACTAATTTAGGAATTAATTAAATTATGCGAATATAATTTATGCCAAGCATTACCTAGTATTTCCTAAGTATGCCTTAACTTTAATTACACATGCATATATAATAATTCAAAAATTTAGTCTCCAGGCTGTGGCGAGGCAATGACCTTCTTCCCCAAAAGACGCGAGGCCTTATGGGTTATTGGAGCAACAACCACTCCTAGACAAGACTAATTTAGGAATTAATTATATTATGCACATATAATTAAACATTAAGCATGACCCAACACTATCTATACACGCTAAACTAAGCATGATCATAAATAGTATATTAATGCTTATGACAGTAAAGAAATAAAGCATATAATTAAATAGCATAAAAGAAAGCAATAAATATGGAAAAATTATTTTCCAACTATTATGGCCACTTTTATATCTGCCGTTCTTCTATATGCCTCCTTTGCCGTCGTGTCCTTCTTGTTTCCTTCTCCGCTGCGTCTCCGGTTCTCATCGTAGCACCACGCGTCGAGAGTACAAGAAAAATTAAAATTTACATCCTTTGATCCTATACTCCACAAGGGAGTGTACAAGTAATTCTAGATCAAACAGTAAATTAAAATCTATACAGCGTCCCGCTGTGCTTAAATTTATTATTACACACATGCAATCACAACACATACATATCACAATTTAGGCCATAATAGTTGGATCTTAGGAATCCTGCAACCACAGAGTTAATCTACTTGCAATTCCTACTATTATCCTGCCTAAACTTATGCATGAAAAGTGCATAATAACTGAAACCAAACACACAGAGCCCTAACCAACGCTCTGATACCACTGATGGGAAAGTCTTGAAAAACCGTTCCGGTAAATTCTTGCAGAACAAAAATTTTTCCGAAACGATCTCAAGTTGCCCGACGCGTTTAGATCGTTGGGCTCTTGTGTTTGGTTTACAGGATCCAATATAAAAGGAATAATTTAACTTAAATTGCGGAAACATTAAATTATACCTTTCTTCCGACGTTTCGGAAGGACGAAGTTTGTACCCGAAGACCTCTTGATCTTCTGCCGTATTCCTCTCCTCTTCTCGAACGTTGTGTGGGCAACGATCCTTCGAGAATTTTCTCCACCAGAATTCTCCTCCGATGGCTTGCTAAACTTCCTTCCCTTTGCTTGAAGAAAAGAAGAAGAAGAAGAAGAAGCTAAGAGGGTTGGCTTGCCGAGAGAGTCTCGGCCACCACCACAAGAAGATTGTGTGTCTTCTCAAAGCCAAGCCAACCCCTTCTTTTATAGCCTTGCCATCCCTTATTTATGGTATAATTAGAGCCATAAACATGGTATAATTGATCCATAAACATGGTATGATTTGATTCAATCAAATCGGAGAAATTTGGAATAATTTCGGAAGTTTCCAAAACGAACCCAGGCCTTTAATCGATCAAGGAATCGATTAAAACTCCGTAACTTTTTCTCATTAACACATGTAATCGATCAGGTGATCGATTACAGTCGATTCTCCGCTTGGTAATCGATCAGGTAATCGATTACAGCCTGGTAATCGATCATCGATTACCAGTCGTTCTGCCGGAGGCTTGGTAATCGATCAGCTGATCGATTACCAAGGTGTGTAATCGATCAGCTGATCGATTACACCTCCTTGCATGGCTCGAATGCCTGGTTTCTTCACGAATTCTTCCAAGGTGGACTTGAGGATTCCCAGAGGCTACAACAGGGACCTAGAGGAGGAATTGGTTTTGGCCTTCTGATGAGCTAAGGCTTCCCGTGTTCGCCCCGAACACACAACCTTAGTTCATCAATAATAACTCATACCACTAAAGAGTTATTATCGAACTACCGCACCAATCCCATATTACAATATGGGCTCCTTCTTACTATCAGTACATTAATCTCCCTGTGTTTAAGATATCGTATGTCCGTCAATTAAAATGAGTTACTGACAACTCGTATTTAATCGACATCTAATCCAAGAGTAGTACCACTCAACCTTATTATCATGCGGACAAGGTCCACCTGCAGGGTTTACATGATAATCCTTATGAGCTCCTCAAGGGGACATCATCAACCTAGATTATAGGACACAGATTCCTTCTATAATCAACAACACACCATGTACATAATACTACTTCCCAACTCATCGGGCCTTTTGATCTATCGATCTAGACCTCACCCTTTGATGAATTAAAGAAGTACATATTAAGCACACGTGTTTGTTATTATATCGGGATTAAGAGCATGTACATCTATAGTAACAGAGGTTTAGTTCGATTATATAGTCAGTATAAATCGAACAATCCTCAGATGGTCCTGCTCAATACACACTTAGTGTACTAGTGTAATTCTATAGTCAAGACAGACTAAGACCAAATTACACTACAACCACTCCGATGGTTTGTCCAATCCATCTTGGTTGTGAACACTGTTTATAATCTATAAGGGACTGATAACATGGTCTTCTGTGTGTGACTCCGCACACCATGTTAATCTACAGTATAGATTAAATGGACACTGCAAAATATTGACCAAATGTGATTCTCATTTCAGAATGTTTATTTACATAGCTAGGATTCTAGTATACATCCCAACATCGGGAAACAATCTCAACCTAGAATTGAAAAACAACATAATGACCTCGTTATGAAATTCTCTTTGAACAATGTGCTTGTCATGCCACTGTTTGGTTCTTGTTTGACTCAAAAGCATCTAACATGCCACTATTTGGTTCTTTTCTTGTATGACTTGGTATACTCATAAGCATTTAGCTTTAACTCATCAAGTTCATGCAGTTTAAGCTTCCTCTTCTCTCCGGCAGCTTTTAAATCGAAGTTTAATTGTTGAATCGCCAATAAACTTTGTGCTTTAACTTTACTTGCAGATAACAAGGCTTCCCATAAACCAATCGCGAAATAGAGTCATACCTATGGGAGTTTTATACGCCGTTCGGTATGCCCATATAGCATCATCAAATTTCAACGACCAATCTTTTTTGAACATTTACACTGTGTTTTCCAAGATGCTTTTGATCTCTCTGTTTGAAATCTTCACCTGTCCACTAGTTTGAGGGTGATATGATGTTGTAATTTTATGACTCCATATTTCTTAAGTAAATTCTTGAACTGTCTTTTAATGAAGTGAGATCCCTCATCACTAATAACTACTCTAGAGACTTTAAATCTGGGGAATATTATCTTCTTGAATAGCTTGATAATTGTCTTGGCATCACAAGATGGAGATGGTAAGACCTCTACCCACTTCGAGACGGTCCACGACTACTAAAATGTAGTTATTTTTACTAGATGATAGGAATGATCTCATGTAATCAATTTCCCAGATATTAAAAAGTTCAATTTTGAAAATGTTATTTAGTAGCATCTCATGTCTTTTGGAAATGTTTTTGATTTTTGAGATCGATCACAAGCTAACACATACTCTCGAGTGCCCTTGAATAGGTGATGTCAATAAAATTCAGTTTGTAAAAACTTGGTTGTTAACTACTCCTGAATGCCCTCCATATGATGAAGAGTGACATTGATAAAGGATGATTTTAATCTCGTCTTTAAGAACACGCCTCTGGTGAATTATATCGGCACACTTCCTATAAAGCAGAGGCTCACCTTAAACATAGTACTTGATATTCACCAAAACTTCTTTTTTCTATTGATAACTAAGGTCTGGTGGTAAAATTTCACATGCAAGATATTTCACAAAGTTCGCGTATCATGAAATATCCAAGCTATCAGCTAGGAGGTGTTCATCTGGAAAAGAATCATCGATGGGAATTTCATCATCCATCTTTTTGTATGATACATTCTTAACAAATGATCTACAACAACATTTTTAGAGCCCTTCTTGTCTATGATTTCCAAGTCAAACTCTTGAAGCAAAAGGATCCAATGATTAGTCTAGACTTGGCTTCTTTCTTACTCAATTGGTATTGGATAATCGCATGATCTGTATAAACAATTAGCTTCGATATGACTAAGTATGATTTGAACTTATCAAAGACAAAAACAATCTCTAGCAACTCCTCAGTAGTGATGTAGTTTATTTGAGCATCATTCAAGGTCTTACTAGCGTCGTGGATGACATGTACTTTTTGTCTGTCCTTTGTCCCAAGATGGCTCCCACGACATATTCACTTGCACCACACATGATTTCAAAAAGAAGACTCCAATCCAGTGCTTGCATTATCGAAGCTATTACCAAAGCCTACTTTATCTTGCAAAAAGCATCCAAATAATTTTGGTCAAATTTAAAATCAAGAT
The DNA here is from genome assembly GCF_044706935.1 of Curcuma longa. Lineage (NCBI taxonomy): Eukaryota > Viridiplantae > Streptophyta > Magnoliopsida > Zingiberales > Zingiberaceae > Curcuma > Curcuma longa. The sequence continues at coordinate 8,594,117 of NC_133877.1, read as the reverse complement.
CTTTGATTTGTAAATTTGTCAAATGTTTAGAGATTAAAAAAAATTCTTTATGAAGTGTCAGTAAAATCTTGCGTGTCTTAAAAAATTTCTCTCCTTTCATGTCTATTAACGCGTATAATTTCTCTATCTTTTCTGCTTTGGCTTTATCGACATCAATTTCTCGTTCAAAAACCATGTGTCCTAGCAGGGGCGGATCCAGAAAAATATTTTGACGAGGGCTAATAAAAAAATTTTTTTTGACGAATGCATCATTTCTTTTCATGTGGAAGAGATTCCTCAGTACAGTTCCAGAGTATTGAGATATTGAATGGTGCTCACACTACTTAAATTGATGCTTTCTGCAAAAACTACTGATCCACAATAAAAGCAAGATGACTCTACCACAAGATAACGAGAAAGTTCAGCAATTTAACAAGCCAAACACTACCATCAAATGATTCATTTTTATTAGATAACGAGAGACCATGAAGATCCAAATGTAAAACCAAAAAAACACACCAAAGCAAAGTTTCTAACAATTAAATGAAAAAGAAAGACAGATCAATGTTTACATGATATTTTTGCTGAGGAATCTTTAATTGACAGAATCAATGTCATCCTCTTAAGTTCATATGATATAGAAGACAGCTCTTATCCGCTCTCAGAAGCAAGCTTCCAGAAGGCAGCAGCAGCAAAGCGCAGCCAAGCTTCAGAAACAGAAAAAAGAGAGAAGAAAAATTATGTGGCACTATTGAAAAATTGGATTCATTTTCTAATAAAGGGGGGAAAAAAACTTATATGAAGGGGATCAGCTTTCTGTTAAGATCCCTGGTTAAGCCGTTGGAACAGAAGAGAAATCAATCTGGACCTATTAATTAGCTGTTCAGATTGATTTGCATGTAGTGCTTCTGATGGAATGGTTCCAAAGGGGCTTGCACAGAGTTTCTCAGTGCAGGTGCAGACCGTGCAGGCCCCTTCATAACACCATTTTTCCTGAAAGCACATTCATCTGACAATAACAGCATTGTGTGACTCTTCAATTGTCAAAAACATAAGTATGGAACAAAAATTGATATTAGGAAAAGAGAATTTTTTAAAAGATGGTTTGTTCTCTTTTCCTAATATCCATCAATTTTTGCTCCGAACTCATGTTCTTAACAATTGAAGAGCCACAAGATGTTGGAATTAATGTAGCTTCATTTTACATATTCTTCACCTTCACAAGGTGTCAAAACTTCTCCTGGATATCCTCTAAAATGGACCTGTGAATATAATACACCATTACATCTTATGACTTATAGCAAAAGCAACCATAGACAAAATAGCAAAAGCAACTATATACAGAATAGCAAAGAACATACCAAGATAGCATATTAGTGTTGACTGTGGTCTATAGACCTTGTGGTCTTCGGATAAGAAAGAGGAGGCAATTGCATCCTACGGCTTTTCATCTTTTGAAAACGTTGCAATATTTGCTCATTTTGAATTGTTGAAAAGATATCCTTCTCGATGTATACGACTAGACTGTCATTCATCCACTCGTCTCCCATTCTATTGCGTAAATCAGTCTTTATAGTCTTCATTGCAGAAAATACTCTTTCAACGGAAGCAGTCGCAACTGGTAGAACTAATGTCATCTCAATCAGACGATAAACCAATGGATAAGCTTGATTTTTTAAAGTTTCAACCATTTTCTGAGCAAGACTTCCCAAATCTTTAATTTCAGAAAAATTTGAATCTCGTCGTATATTATGAATGAAATTCTGAAGTTGTTGTTCAATAACTAAACAATCATTAGTTGAGAAATCCTCAGGATATAAATCACAAAGTCGAACTAGTTTCTGAACATTGAATTCAGAAAAAGAATTTCTTGGGTGAAGACATGCCATACACCTAAGCAATTCTGTGCCAACTTCGGAAAAGCGAGTATTCATCTCTTGTATAACTGAATCAACAACCTAACATTATAATTTGCAACAACAATAATAATTAATCAGTAAAGAAAATCTTATTAGCGAATATAATAATGAAAAAATTTTAGAAATAATACCTGATAGAAAATCTCCACACGATAATAATGCAAATTGGTGATACTTTGTTTTCTGCGCCTGCTACGACCACCAATCAAACAATTATCATTCATATCCAATACTGGGATCTCATTCAACTCACAAAATGTATTGACTTTATCCATAATTGTATACCATCCTTCTTCCCTAAATATTTGAAATTGATCTTTCACACTCTCAATCAAACTTATGGCTTGGACAATATTTTGATCCTTTTGTTGCAAGACAAGTGACAATTCATGTGTCATTCCCAATATCATCTTCATCAAGTGCAATATGAAAACAAACTCATAATTCTCCATTTTCTGAATCAAACTTTTGGCAACCCCTCTACTATCAAAAGAACTAGAATCATCACAAATATTCTCCATAACTTGTATCACTGAAGGCCACATAGATAATAGACGAGCCAATGTCAAAAAGTGTGATCCCCAACGAGTATCTCCTGGCCTTGCTAAATTAGTTTCTTGATTTTCACCACTGCCAGTACTAATCTCTCCACCTTCTAACATTGCAACAATTCTATCATGTTCAATTTGCCTAAGTTGATCTCTCCTTTTACATGATGCTCCAGTTGTATTCACAATCATAGAGACATAGTTAAAAAAATCACTCACATTGATATTACTCTTGGCAACAGCAACAATAACTAATTGCAATTGGTGAGAAAAACAATGAATATATCTTGCATATGGATTTTCTTGCAAAATGAGAGATTTCAACCCATTAAATTCACCCCGCATATTTGAAGCTCCATCATATCCTTGACCTCTTAACCTGGATAATGATAATCCATGTTTCACAAATAAAGCATCAATAGCATCCTTCAAAGAACGAGAGCTAGTGTCAGATACATGTACAATTGCAAGGAATCGCTCAATCACTTGTCCTCTTTTGTTCACATATCTCAAAACAACTCCCATTTGCTCCTTCACTGAAATGTCTCGAGACTCATCAACCATTAAGGAGAAAACATTATTTCCAATATCTTCAATTATGGAAAGTGTGATCTCAGAGGCACAAGCGTGTGTAAGATCTTTTTGAATTGATGGAGAAATCATTTGATTGTTTCCAGGAGCATTTTGATTAATAACCTTGGAAACTTCTTCATTTCGTTGACTATACCATTGAAGCAATTCAAGAAAGTTTCCTCTATTTAAAGAACTACTTGACTCATCATGTCCACGGAAAGATAGCCCCTGCTTCAAAAGAAATCGTGTAACATCTAACATTGCTGTTAAACGGATACGATAAGAAACCTCCATATCTCGCCCATGTGCTCGTAATATATTTGAAATACCATGTCTTTGATCTTGAAAAGATTCAAACTGTATTCTAGCATGATTGTGACAACTATCCACAACACCAATATGCAAATTAAATCTTTCTAATGCATTTTTCCAATTCATGAATCCTGTTTTTACAAAGACATCCTCTTTATATCGACCTCCTTTATTTGTTGGTTTAAAAAGATAACACCATAAGCAAAATGCAGCATCTTTTGATATGCTATATTCTAACCATGTATATATTTTAAACCAACTTTCTTGGAAACTTCTTTCTTGATTACCAAAAGTTCTTTTTGGATACACATGCCCAATTGGTTGACAAGGGCCCCTAGTCAAGTACTCTCTTCGGACTTGATCTCGAATAGAAATATCAAATTCTTCAATTGGCTTTCGTAATCCTGGATCACTAACAATATCATTTAAATTTAATTCGACATGAGATTGATTTTCTGATGCTTCAGTAATATTAGGATCATTGGAAGAATCCTCGTTACGAGAACGTTTAGGTTTGAAAAATCTCTCCATAATCTACATAAAAAAATAATTAAGATGAAAGTAAGATTATATATTACTTTAATTGAAATCAACCTAATCTGAATCAATCAGTATTAAATTAAATCTCTCCTTATCAATCTTTAACAACCCTAATCATTCTGATCAATGCATCAAACTTCCTAACTAAAACCAATTTACATTCAAGATTTATCTCTATTAATCAACTAAAAGCAATTAAATTTTACCTCAGAATGGATTCACAGCTTACCTCAGATTGAAGCCCAATCTAGTCCTAGATTCCTATTCCTCTCTTCTTCCTTTTCACAGCCGCAATCTCACGGTTCTGTTCACAGAAAATAGGACAACTTAATCATGCTGATACACAACAATGCATAAGGATCCAACCCTTTCAAAAATCCAAACAACTCAATAAGAACTTACCAGATTTGAAGCCTAGCCTTTCTTGACCTAAAATCCAATCTTTCCTCCTTCACCTTGCGGCACTGCGGCAGAACCAGTGAACACACCAATTCCGTTTAAATTACAAAAACCAGCTGTGAATGGAAACTTAATCAAAATCCTAGAAAATTGAAAGTTATCTTGACTTATCCAACCCTAAATCTACCAAAACCCTTACCTACTATCTTAGGAGGAACCGCGACTTCCGCGAGGAAGGGAGGAGCCGGGAGCAGCGGTGTCGGCGGTGTCGGCGGCGTCGGCTGGTGAGGAAGACGGCTCGAGGAAAGGCGGCGGCGTCGGGCGAGGCGAAGATGAGTCGGCGACGGGCGACGGCGAAGATCGCGGTTGGTTGACGAATGACGGGTTGAGGAGTGAGGAATAGGGTTCGGCGGTTTATGGGGAGGGTTTCTTAACGGGTACGGGTTGCCGGGTTGGTGAAAACCCTATCCATACATTAACCGCTTACTAACGGAGTCACGGAGACGAACTGACGAAGCCGAGCGACGGAGCGAGCCGCGAGGTTGCGTTCCGCTTCCGCCGTTCGACGACCGGACAGCCGGACAGGCGAGGAGGCGAGGTTGCGTTCCGCCGCTCCAGACCTCCATCCGGCAGCCGACCAGCCCTCTCCAGCCCTCTCCAGCTCTCTCCAGCCCCCTCCAGGCTCCAGCCCTCTCCCGGCGTTGGTGAAACGCAGGTCGCGGCTAGTGGCACCGGCGATCCTGGCGAGGGCTTCAGCCCCCTCCAGCCCTCGCCTGGATCCGCCCCTGTGTCCTAGTACAATACCATCTCTTACCATGAAATGTTTCCTAGTTTCCTTATTCAACTTTCTATAATCAATACACATTCATTAACCAATAAAGTCCTAATAGGAATTAATTCATTATTTTTATTTTTCACCATAATCATTCTACCTTTCTTTGCTATCACATCCATAAAGCTTACCCACTCACGGTCAGAAATAGAAAAAATGATATCAACATCTAATAACTTTAATACTTCTTTTCAAACGACTTCCATCATGTTGGGATTCAGCTTCTTTTGATGCTCCACTATTTGTGATTGTATTCAAGCAACATTCTATACATGCACACAAAAGGGTTAATTCTCTTAATATCATCAATTGTGTACCCTATAATCCTCCTATATGACTTAAGTTTTGTAAGCAATTTCTTAATTTTGAAAGCATTCAAGCTTGCATTGACAATAATAGGATATGTAGAATTTGGTCAAAGAAATTCATACTTGAGATTAGAAGGAAGAGGTTGAAGTTCTACCTATAGAGACTTGTCTTCTTTCTACTCTTGGTTTGGCTTAAGCCTTTGAATACTTACATGTTCAAGAGAGACATTGGGATTTTTGTCCATGAGATGAGTTATCTCCTTGACTTTATCATCCTCGGCTACCAATTTTACACCAAATAGGCATGCTTTTAATGGATCATCCGATTGCTGTCGATGTACTACATCCTCCATCACTTGCTGCAATAGATCCACCCTGCAATAAATTTTTCCATTAGTCTGTTGTTTAATTATTTTAGACAAATCATATTCAATCTTCTTCTCCTCCCCCCTCCAACCCCAATCACTAAAGTGATTTTGTAATTTTTGATATCAATCACAGCTCGAGTTGTTGCCAAGAAAGGTGTTTTTAAAAATAGAGATCTGAGGATTTTCATTCATTTCCAATACTACAAAATCAATAGGCACAATAAAATTTTCAACCTTAACCGGGATATCCTCCAAAATACCCATTGAATACCTAACAGAATCATCTGTGTGTTGCAAAGCCATTGTTAGTTTTACATCTCCTAAACACAATTTTTTATAAATCGAAGAGGGCATAAGACTTACACTCGCACCAGGCTTACACTCGCACCAATGTCACAAAATGTTGTAGCGATGTGAGCATCATGATCTATGTGCTTCATGTATAATTTTTGATATTATTTTGTATGTATTCTGTTACATGACATGAACATATTTTACATATTTTTTATTTCTTTTATTATTTTTCATTCTTTTAGTTCAAAGATTGTTCTTTATGCTTTTTGATTGATAAGACGTGAAATTGGAGCATTATTGGTGGGAACACGCTTTGGCCGTATCCCATGATATGAGTGCGTTCCTTCAGTCAAAGTTAGACGTGAAACGAAGTGACAACTTGGCCTCAACATCCTTCATGGGTAGGTCGTACCCCTTAGCACGACCGTGTTATTTTACAGCCAACACACCGAGAGTCCAGGACCCGTCACGCTTGGGTTGTGCCATTCGACATGACCGTGATCGACACTTGAGCTCGTCATGGTTCCGCTGTGCCATCGGACACGGTCATGACGGGACCTTGTCTCTGCTGCCATGGATTGTCACAGCCAGGCCGTGCTTCTTGGCATAACCGTGGCTCGTGAGGGTCGCCCTGATAATTTTGGAAGGTTTTAAAAGATTTGGTGGTTTTGGAGGCTATAAAAAAGCCTCCGCTGTGCCATCGGATACTGTCATGGCGGGACCCTGTCTCTACCGCCATGGATTGTCATGGCTAGGCCGTGCCTCATGGCACGACCGTGGCTCATGAGGGCCGCCTTGATAATTTTGGAAGGTTTTAACAGATTTGGTGTTTTGGAGGCTATAAAAAGCCCTAGAAGGCTCATGATCTAAGGTGTTTTCCTATGATAGAGAACCCTAGGAGAGTCGTTCCAAGGAGCCATCAACATTTCCATCCTCCCTAGAGCTTGGGGTTTTTTCTGAAACACAAGCAACAATACAACTAAACTTTTTCTTTTTTTCCTTTTTAATTTGAGTTGTAAGATGTCTTATTCTTTGTCTTTCAATTGTAACTCCATCTTTATCCAATAGTACTCTAGATTTTAGAATGAGGGAGTAGCACAATGTATTATTGACATTCATTTTAATATTTATTTGTCTTTCATTGCTATAAGATTTTTGATTATCTAGATCACTTGCTTCGTGATTCTGATTGATATTCGATTTTACAGTCCTTTAGGGATTGATCTTTTTATTACTTAACAATAGTTGTGCGTTTGCAGTTTTCACTCATTAAGTTTTTGACGCTATTGTCGGGGATTGTGTTAAGATCGATATTAGTTCGATCGCGATTTGGTTAATCTAAATTTCTTTCGTTTCTTACTTTTTCTCTTCTCTTTCCTTAGTTGCTATTTTCTTTCATCTTTTCTTTTGCCTTTTCTAATATTTCCTTTTCAGGTGGATAACTTTCCTTATATACTCAAATTCAACAAATTAGATCTTCCTACTAATTCTGAAATTGATTGAACCTTCTAAAAAAGGTGTCCTCTACAAAGGCAACTAGAGGTGAAGCAAGTATAAACAACATGGACCTTGTCCAAGAACGACAATAAGTCGTTGAAGGACTACGTCACCCCTAGTGCTAGAGGACTCAGATCTAGCATCACAAGATCTTTGATCGACGCCAATAATTTTGAACTGAAGTCTGCGTTCATCCACATGGTCCAATAGAACTAATTCAAAGGAGCACCCATAGAAGACCTCAATCTGCACTTGGAGGTATTTTTAGAGATTTGTGCAACTTCAATGTCTCTGTAGATATAATTAGATTGCTCCTATTTCTGTTTCGCTATAGGATAAGGTGAAGGCTTGACTCCAATCACTTCTATTGGATAGCATTGGCACATGGATCCATGCGAACATCAGTTCCTCGATGAGTATTTCCCTCTGAGCAAGACTACACACTTGAGAAACTCTATCACATGTTTCATGAAAAATAGACGGACAATCCTTATTCGAGGCTTGGAACAGATTCACGGGGCTTTTATGATAATGCCTGCATCATGGATTGGAAAAATGGCTCGTCATTTACACCTTCTACAACAGGACTTCATATGCGATGAAGGTGTCCTTAGACTGTGCAACTGGTGGCACATTCATGAACACAGACTGGATGAGGCTGAAGATATAATAGAAAATGTGGCCCTCAACTACCACCAATGGGCAACTAAACGAGGTAACCCCGCAAAGACCATAGATAAGTATGATGTGAACACCCTTGATCTTATTGTAGCAAAAATGGATGCACTCACAAAAATATTTGAATATGTTAATGTAAATGTCGTGAATGTAACTAATGCATCTGTGAGGTATGTGGTTTTACGGGACAAGCGACAGATAGTTGGAGCTATTTCTGTACAAGTGGCCCAGGTTGAACAAGTGGATGCCATCAATTAACTTCAACTAGCGACAAAACAACCCCTATTTGAACACATACAATGCAGTTTGGAAGAACTACCCGAATTTCTCATATAGAAACAATTAAGGTCAAGGAGGACAAGGAAACTATGGGTAATCAACAGGGGTTCAACAAGTATCTCCAATATCTAGGTTAGAGGAGAACATAATTGATGAGTTCATGACCCAACAATCTCAAACAAATGAGGAGTTCTAGCAGCGATATGTGACCACTATGGAGACCATTAAGCAAATGAAAGGTACAATTGATAACCTTGCGAACCATACAAAAATGCTCGAAACGCATATTGCGTAGATCACTAATTCGTAATTGGGGCCTCCGAGGAGATTTCCAAGACAACTAGAGACAAACCCCATTGAACATTGCAACGCTGCCATCTTAAAGAGTGGGAGAGCATTGACAGAATCACATGCGCCCAGGAAGGACAAGGAAGGTGATCCAAGCAATGAGGATGGAGCAACTCGGATAACCATGGATAGAGATGATACTTACAAAGAATCTAAGAAGAAAATTGATGAATGCTCTAAAACTCTTTTGAGAACTTAAATACCACTGGTGTCTTTCCTTCAAAGATTGATCAAAGTAAAAAAAGCTGAGGAATTGGATAAATTTTTGAAGATAATTAAGTCACTTTGCATAGACATATCTCTACTTGACGTTGTACATCAAATGTCGAAGTTTGTGAAATTAATGAAAGACCTCATAAATCGGAGGAAGGTGGAGGACTACGAGACTATTGTCTTAATAGAGGAGTGTAGTGCATTGATTCTAAACAAGCTACTTTCAAAGCTCAAGGATCTAAGAAACTTCTCAATACCATGTGCAATCAGGAAGACAAAGATAAGTAAAATTTTCTTTGATCTCTACACAAGCGTAAGTCTTATGTTACTTTCAATTTGTAAGAAATTAAGGTTAAGAGATTTGAAACTAACAACCATGACCTTGCAACTCGTTGACCACTCTTGTAAATATCCATTGAGTATTTTGGAAGATGTACCTACAGATTTTGCCGTTTTGGAAATCGATGAAGATTCTAAAATCCTATCATATTAGGGAGATTGCTAGAGTAGTAATTGACGTAAAGAATCATACACTCTTTTTGACGATAATTGAGGACAAAATCAAATTTGACTTATTTAAGACTGCTAATCGTTTGCATGTTGAGAATATTTGTTATAGGATTGACAACTTTCATAAGAGGAAGAAGAGCGCACCTAATGAGCAACCACCGGATGGATCGCCAAGCCAAATAGATCAAAAGATAGAACTGAAAGAGAGGGCGACAAGTACATCATTCTGGCGTGAGAAGGATGAAACTTGTGCCTCATGTTGAAATTTATTGTGGAGGTGGAGGAGGGAACACACTCCCTTCAAGACAAAAGCTGGGGGTATTTGATGTGTGTGTTTCATATATAATTTTTTGTATTATTTTGCATGCATTCTGTTACATGGCATGAGTATAATTGTTTTTCATTTTTTAAATTTGGAGTCTGCTCTTTATGCTTTTTGATTGATAGGACATGAAATTGGAATACTATTGGAGCAAAAAGGGCATGGAACGAGTCTACAGCAAGGAAGCAATCTGGCCTCTAGCATCCTAGCAATGTTAGGCCACATGTCTCATGACATGGACATGTTCCTCTAGTCAAAGTTAGGTGTGAAATGAAGCAGCAATCTGGCCTCCAACATCCTTTATGGATAGGCATGCTCCCTGGCACGACATGCCATTTTGCAACCTACATTGAGAGTTCAAAACCCCTCACGCTTGGGTTGTGCCATCCAGCAAGGCCGTGATTGCGGCCCTGTCTCTACTGCCATGGATTGTCACGGCCAGGCTATGCCTTCTGGCATGATCATGGCTCCTGAGAGCCACCCCGACAATTTTGGAAGGTTTTAACATATTTGGTCATTTTGGGAGTTATAAAAAGTCCTAGAAGACTCATGATTTGAGGAGGTGTTTCTCCATGATAGGGAACCCTAATAGAGTTTTTCTAAGGAGTTGTCTATGTTTTCGTCCACCCTATAGCTTGGGGAATCTTTTGAAGACACCTGTAGTAACACGATTAAGCTTCCTTTTCTCTTTTTCTTTGATTCAAGTTGTAGGATGCCTTCTTCTTTGTCTTTTGATTGTAACTCTATCTTCATGGAGTAGTACTTTAGTTTCTAGGATGAGGAAGTAACACTGATATATTATTGTTATTCGAATTTTATATTTATTTATCTTTCTTTGTCGTATAATGGGTTTATCCATAATCTGACTTTATTGCACATACATAATATTGACCTTAATTGTGCATCTTCACATCCAACGGGATGCGAGGAAGGATCGAAAGGTGAACCCAAATCTCCAACGGGATCCAACCCATAAAAATCGAGATGTGAGGGGCACTTCACAAAAGTAGTTCCAAATCTCACGAGGGTACCATTGGATATCATAGAGCTTAATGGGTTTATCCCAATTCGACATCATGAATTAGGGGATGACACCTAGAGAGGACCATGGGACATTGTGACAGGAGCCTCCTTGAGAAAGCGCTTGCTCTAGTAAGGTTATCTTAAAAGTAAGCGTCGCGTTTGGGTAGACATGTCGTTATAATTCTAAAAGTCTATACTAGTATCTCCGAATAGATCACTTGACATATAAACATTGAAGTAAAAAAGTTAATAATATTTAGAATGCATTAGTCATCGTGGCTAATTTGAATCTCAAAATCACTTCCCAAAATCAATTTTCTCCTACGACTCTTCGTGCTTTTTCGATTCGTTTTCTTTCTTTCTAAATTCATGATTTTTGATTGTCTAGATAATCTGCTTCTTGATTTTGGCTAGTATTCAATTTTACAGTTCCCAAGGGATTGATCTTTTTTTATTTGACGGCAATCGTGCACTTGTGATTTTTGCCCATCACATCACCAATCATGCACGGGAGAAAAACTACTTGGATTTTTTAGCTTATGAGGTAATCTATTTAGGATCAATACACTGCACTCTTCTGATAAGGCAACAATTTTATATTTCTCCACTATTCTTTTATGTGATAGAATGTCCTTAAGGAATTTCGAATAGTGGGCATTTGTTGCAGTGCTTCCGTGAAGGGTACATTGATATAGAGTTTCTTGATCAATTATAGAAATTTTTCGAACTGCTCATCCAACTTTGTCTCGGTCATTCATTGAGGAGTGGTATCGGTGGTCTATAAACCCACTATTGAGTGGCGGGGCATGGTTCTTTTGTTCTTCTCTTATCCTTTCCTTCATTGGCATCCCTTTTGCTCGTTTGAAGTTCTTCCAAGTTCTTGCCACTTCTGAACACAACGACATTACAATGTTCATTGGGTATTATTTTAGGTTGGAAGAGATACTCACCTGAGGGTCGTGTTGAAGGTTTAGGAAGTCATGAGTCTATTTCATCGAGCTTAGCTCCTAATTGTTTGATTTCCTCGCCTTGCTTTGCTTGTAACATGATGAAGTTTTCTAGCAGATTTCCATGGCATGTCCTGTGATCGCTCTAAGTGAGTTCATACGGTTGACGTTTAGATTATGATTGTTGACGCCCCTTGCATGCTCTTATGGGGTCCCCTATGCAGGTGTTCTATTTCCGTTTGACTATTGGTGAAGATTTAGTGCTATATTGTCGATAATGTCATATGTTCTATCTAACCTCTTATTCGGATCCCCTTGAGGATGAAGTCTAGCGAAGTCTTCATCAAGTATGATATGTTGATATAAAATGTGTGGATGATCTACCATTTTTCTAACTTATGACGGGGGCATTTTTGTAATAATTCTTTAAACTTGTCCCATGCTTCGAAGGATTTTCTATGTATCTGTGCAAAACTTGTGATTTGATTTCTTAGATACGTTGTCTTGCTAGGTGGAAATACTTGTTCAGGAATTGCTGCTCAAGCTCATCGCATGTTATGATGTTTCCCGACAGAAGAGAACACAACCAAACTTTAGCCTTGTCCTTTAGAGAGAAAGGAAATCCCAAAAGCTTAATATCATATGTGAAAATACCTTCGATTTTCAATGTATCACAATACTCTAGAAATATAAGGTCAATCTAAAGGTGTGCTTCTAAATTGATTTTGTTGAATCATGAAAATTAACGCGAGATTTAATTCAAAATTATCGACATCAATTGGAGGTCTTATAATGCTAGACATCATCCTTCTGGCAATGGGTGCAACAGAGTCTCTCAAAAGTTTATTTCTGTCGTTAGCATCCATAGTATCTTGAAGAGAGCTATCAGCTATAAAACTATAATGAAAGAAAAGAAAATGAAATAAGAAGACAAATTGATAATAAAGAAAAATCTAGATTAACCAAATTGCGATTGAACTCATATCGAATCAAAATAGTCTTTGATGATCGTGCCAAAAATTTGATGTGCGAAAATTTGATGTGCGAAATCTATAAGTGTATGGCTATCATCAAGTAAGAAAATATCGATCTCACAGGGATTGCAAATCCAGTACTAGTAAGAATCGCAAAGTTGGTTATCTAAATCAACCGAGATCGAGAGAATTACAAAAGAAAGAAAATGAAGTAGGAAAGCAAGAAGAGTTTGTGGGTAGAAATCCATTTGGGAAAGCAATTTTAGGGCTTCAATTTTGCCACACTAATGTTAGTGCAGGGAGCACCAGATGATCGAACTTTAGTTTTGATAATCGCAAGAGGTTCAAGTTAAGTGTGTGGTAGTTACTAATGAGTTAATTTAAGTGTGTAGGTAACACAGGAAAGTCATATTTGATGCTAGGCACAAGCAAATTCTAGTGGATACTAGGCAGTGGAAGTCCTGGCTGGAGGCTAGGTAAACCTTACTTAGAGGGTTAGGTGGGAGTCCTAGTCTGGAGGACTAGGCAGGAAGACTTGGCAGATCAAGTGCACCAGGTGAAAGTCTAGGCTAGTCAGGTGGACCAGATGTCTAGTAGTGGAAGTCTAGGCAGGTTAAGTGGACTAAATGTCTAGCACTGGAAGTCTAGGCAGATTAGGTGGACCAAATGTCTGACAGAAAATCCTGAGGGCCTCGGATCGAGGCTAAGTAAAAGTCCAACAAGTCTAAAGGACTTGATTGATAAACAGGTAAATTCTCCCGGGTGGAGTGGGTAAGGGCGCGCTCCTAGTAAGGGAATAGTAGACGTCGGTCAGATCCAGGATTTCACTAAAAATCCGAAGTCAAGAGCAAAACAGTTGACAAACTGTTTAATTTTCCTGTTATACTTTACCTTTTTGCTAACTTGTAATGTAAGAAAGGAGGAGCTAGAACTTTGTACTCCGAGCGCCCTTATCTGGATCCAAGCGACTAGACGTCAGCGAAACGGGGCCAATGAAGCAGTGAGGTGGTAGAGTTCGAGTGGTCGGGACACCTCAGCTTCTAGGCGCTCGGATCAATTCCAGACGCTCCGGATCTGGATAGGCGTTAGGAGTCAAAAGTTTATCCGAAACCTCCACGCCAACATAGAGGCACCCGTAAAGGGATACATACGTCTAAATATGCCGAGTAGCAATGCTGATGGTGAATCAGCGGACATCGTGGAGGAATTTGGAAAGGCTTCTATACGCCCGAAAAGCCTAATAAAAGAGACCCCTTTGGAGCATAATTTTACAGACAAGTGACGACCGTCTGCACGTGAAGCATTAATCAAGAATGTCATTGTAATGCCGAAAGAGCTGCACAAGAAGTCAACATCCTTACTCGTTCAGTAATTAAAAGGGGAGTTATATAGTTGATTGTTCGTCGAAAATGATCATTTGATCGTGAGCCTTGGAGTAGCAGCCTGTGACTGTGAACCAAGTAAATATCAGTGTGCTCTTTTCTTGTGTTTTTTATTATTTCGCTGCATTTTACACTACTCTGATCGCAAGAATTTACGAACATCTTATGAAATTCAAAAACGCTACGAAAGCGCTATTCATCTCCATTCTCTAACGCTCTCAACGATCCCACAATTGATATCAGAGCAAGGGGTGCTTGAACATAGTGTAACCACTAGTCAAGCAAGTTTTTTGATTTTTTATATATTTTTTTCAATTCGTTATATTTTCTCCCACACTACTAATCTAAGATTAAGTCTTGGTACATTTCAGTTTTTTGTTGTGTGTGAGATTGTAATGACCTATTAGGAATGATACAGTACTGCAAGGCCACCTTTGTTCTTTGGGGAAGACTTCATCTACTAGAAAGGTATAATGGAGTACCACCTAAAGACGTAAATAGACATGTGAATCGTCATTCAAACGGGATTCACAATCCCGACCGATAATGATGACCTTCCACAGTCTTGCGATAAATGAGATGTGACCACCAAGAGAAAGATTGAAACCAACGCAAAGGCAACCAAAACACTACAATGTGGGTTGGCAAAGACGAATTGAACAGAGTTGGTCCGTTCATCAGCGTTAAAGGTCTATGGGTCAAGCTCATAAAACTTTATGAAGGAACATCCGACACGAAGGTCAGCAAGCGCGATCTCCTCATCAATAAACTATATAACATCAACATGATGGAAGGAGAATCAGCAAGTGGATTGCACGCACGCATCCAAAATCTGCTGAATGGGCTTCACGCAATTGGACAACACGTTGAAAATCGGGATGTGATTAGGTATGCATTGAAAGCGTTCCCTAGGAACACTTTGTGGTCATCTATGGTTGATGCTTACTGTTGGGACCGATGCGTTTGTTAGAGGGGTGAATAGCGTTTCTCGCTCTTGCCTGCAAAATCGTCAGCGGAAGCAAAAAACAAAACAAGATAAGAGAGGTCAACGCTAACCCGTTCGATTTACTCGGTATCCACCTCTTGCGAGGTAACTAATCCAAGGATCCACACACAGCACACGACCTTTCCACTATGAAACTTTTCCTTCTCAAAGCACTCTTTGAAGGCGGAGAAACCTTTACAAACAATCTCTCTTCCTCTTACAGAAATGAATAGTGAAGTATGGAGGAATAATATGAAAGACAGCACTTGAAGATCTTACAGAGATGATAGAATGAAAACCACACCTTCTCCAAGATTTAATCTGTCATTTTATATTTTTCACGATACCAGTCGATTGCCCCAAGGACTAGTCGACTAGTGGGCTTCAACGGCTACTTTAGATTGAGTTATTTCTCTAGCTGTCAGCCCAACATTCGAATATCAGTTGACTGATGGCTCCATCAGTCAACTGGTCATCAATCGACTAGTCAATTGGTCAGTCGACTGGTCAACTGGTTAGTCGACTGGTCAACTGGTCAGTCAATTGATCAGTGCAATTTACCAACCAAACTTTTTATGTGCTTCTGGATCAAGGCTGTCATTGACTGATGGCAGTGTCAGTCGACTAGTCAAGCTAAAAATCCCCTTTCAGCTTCCTTCTTCATCCCTTAACCTTGACGCAAGCTTTCAAACGTTTTCCATAAGCCTCGTGCCCTTCCTTACACTTGCTTGAGATGTTTCACTCAGCTTCGTCGTGCTAAGTCTCCCTTTGCCAAGAGGCCGTGCCTCTGGGACTTCCCTTTTGCCAAGAGGTCACGCCTCTGAGACTTCACCTTTGCCAAGAGGCCGCGCCTCCGGGACTTCACCATTTTCCAAGAGGCCGCCGCGCCTCCGAGACTTCACCATTTGTCAAGAGGCCGCGCCTCCGGGACTTCACCATTTGCCAAGTATTCCAACTTGGACTTTCCTGTAAATTCAATTCACACACGTTAGATTACTAACATTGCCTAACTTAAACTCATTTTAGCTAAATATTAAAATCAAATTCACTTAGGGCAAGATTGCGCCAACAATCTCCCTTTTTTGATGTTTGACAAAAATTCATTTAAGTTAGGTCTTTAATATAACATTATAAAATAACAACAAATAATCACAGTGATAAATGAGTCATGAATCAATAAGCATGAATATCATCATAAAAACATTAAAGTCTAACTTTAAACAACTCATTCTCCCCCTTTTTTGACAACCATAAAAAAGAATGCAAATTTAAGGAGGTAGACATAAATAAGAGGTAGAGCTAAATCCCAATAAGGAGCCTTATGCGTTAATGAAATTGTTTTAGGCACACGCTCCCCCTAAAACCCTACTCCCCCTATAATATGCACCAATAATGTATTTGCGGCACCTAAAATATAGGTATGATCAATCCTATAGACCATAAAAATGCTCCTAGAGCATGCATCAAAGAATAGTAGGTCAAAGGATACGCAAATAGTCAAGAAAGGGTCAAAATCAGAGGATTTCAGTCACATCAGTCGACTGATCACTACATCAGTCGACTGATCACTACATCAGTCGACTGAGGTCCTCATCAGTCGACTGACCTGTTTAAACAAAACTCACAGATTTATTGGTCGAGTGAATTTTTGGCCGCAGTCGACTGGGACCAGTCGACTGATGTCTGCATCAGTCGACTGATGCCCTGAAAACAACACTGTGCAGGTTTCTGATACGAACTTCAGAAATACATAAAAAATTTCATAAAATTCAGAAAAATCTAAAATTTTGCAGGCAAGTTTGTTTTCACATATATTTTCAAGGAAAAATATAAATTTATGAAAAATGATTGTATTTTATGAGTTTGACACAAACTCTAAAGTTTGGCACAAACTTGTACATTTTGTATCAATTTCAAGTTTTGTTATGAACCCATTCAAGTTGCCAATGTCTATCAACATTAGATATTCATTAAAATGGTTTTAAATTATTTAAAATATCCAACTATGATCGATGGGCAAGATGTCCATTAATTAAATATTTATTTTTCCCATAGTTGGTCTAAGATGAATAAATTGATACATTTCATGCCTCATCAAGATGCTAAAAAGCATAAGTGAGATATGAGTATCATCCTAGCATCTCACATAATATTCAAATGAAGAAATACACAAGCAAGCCTTCCTAGGGTCTTGTGAGATGTACATAAGTAACTTCTAGCTATGGGATCATGCAAGACTAAGGTCATAATTCTACAAGGCACATGCCAAGTTCACGTCACTATCTAATTTTACATTTGTTCCTATAGAAGTAGAAGCTACCTTAGTATTTTCCAAACCAAATTTCTTAATAATTTCTTTAGCATATTTGGTTTGGTAAACATGAGTTCCTACCTATACAACATGAAACACATCACTCTTTGGTACCCAAAAGCTAGATTCACTAACATTTTGTAAATATTTCTTAGGGACCCATGCTTGTTTTATTTTACCTTTAGTGATTTGTTTGTTGGGTGACCCTTGTCTTCCTACTAGAGAAATATAGGCAAACTCTTTAGGCTTGTATCCTATTCCGGCCTTGTTGTAAACCGCTCTTTGACTATTTAGGATCATATCAAGGTATTTTGACCCATTTGAAAATTTTTCTAAACATTTTCTTAAATCAACGACTTCATCCTTTAACTTAGCATTTTCCTCATTAATTTCACTAGAGTCACTAGATTCACATGCATTGTTCCTAATAGTTCTAAGTTCCTCCTTTAATGCATTAACCTTAGACTTAGATTTATCCAAAGTATTTTTAAGATAAGCAATGGTTTTATAAAGAAAATTTTCTTTGGCATAATCCATTACCTCATCTTCACTTGATGAGGATTCATCGCTACTTGATTCTTCTCCTTACTTGTAGTCTCTTGGTCATTCTCATGTGCCATCAGTGTCATGTGTCTGGTGATGTGGCACAACTCTTGTTCATCATCTGATGAGTTGCTACTTGATGTATCCCATGTGGCTTGGGCCACCATCACTTTTTTCTTCTTTTTCTTCTTCTTTTCCTTTCCTTCTCTTGCTCTTCTTCCTCTTCTTTTCTACAATCAAAGCAATACCTTTCTCTTTGGAAGACCCATTAGCTTGTTCATGTAACTCAAATTCACAAAATAACTCATCTAATTTAACAATGAAAGATCCCTTGACACTTTATACGCATCGACCATTGATGCTCCATAGAGTGGTTCTGGGAAATGCTTGAAGTACGTACCTTACCAAATCTCGATTGTCGATTTTCTCACCTATAACATGAAGACCGTTCACGATCTCCTTGAATCATCCGTGCATTTGGGTTACCATTTCGTTGGGCTTTCATTGTGAAGGTTTGAAGTTGTCCTACTAATAGATCTCTCTTGGCTCGTCTTGATTCGCTTGAACCTTCGTTTAGTTCGATGAGTTTTTCCCAAAACTCTTTGGCTGAGTCGAATGGTCCGACCTAGCTCAGTTGTTTTTTGGAAAGCCCGCATTGTAAGGTGGTTGTGACTTTCGCATTCGCTTGAGCCTTCTTGTATATGTCATTTGATCATTCCTTGGTAGGTAGAGGAACTCCAAAGGCATCCTTCGGTTTTACAATAGTTTTAACTTAATTAATTCTTAAATATTTTTAATTAATATTTAAAATATTAATTAACTTTTTTAAAATTTAAATTAAATAATTTTTAAAATAAT
Source organism: Curcuma longa (assembly GCF_044706935.1). Taxonomy (NCBI): domain Eukaryota; kingdom Viridiplantae; phylum Streptophyta; class Magnoliopsida; order Zingiberales; family Zingiberaceae; genus Curcuma; species Curcuma longa. Next base: position 8,575,175 of record NC_133877.1, on the reverse strand, counting down.
AATTAACTTTTTTAAAATTAACAAGAAGAAGAATTATAATCAAATGCAAAATAGAACCTGAAGATAGATTTGATCCAAATCTAACCGAACTTGACACTACACAAGTACCAAGACTTAGAGCCAGCCACCCATCTGATCAAATTTTGGATGATCCAACCTTAGGAGTTTGAACTAAGTATTAATTTTCAATATTGAACCAAAGACCATAGGAGAAGTTCTACCAACCTTGATTGGATAATAGCCATGCAAGAAGAATTAACCCAATTTGAAAGAAACCAAGTGTGAGATTTAGTTCCCAAACAGAAAGTAAATCCATAATAGAAACCAAGTGGGTGTTTAGCAACAAAACTGATGAAAAGGGAGAGGTAGTAAGAAACAAAACTAGGTCAGTAGCTAAAAGGATTAGTCAAGTTGAAGGACTAGATTATGATGAGACTTATGCACCCGTAGCTAGATTTGAATCTATAAGAATGTTGTTAGCCTATGCGGCTCATAAAGGATTCTGTTAGTAGTAGCCTTAGAGTCAATTATGACGATTGACTAAGGACTTTTGTATCATATTCTATTATTAATAAAAAAGATAAGGTTTTTGGTTATTATATTTATTTTATATTTGTGCCAAATAATTAAGTATAATAATGTCCTTAGGTAGCTAGTTTTAATCTATATCATATTGATTGTTTAAGTCAATAGTAAGATGATGTAGAGAACACTACTCTTAATCATTCCTAGTCAAATATTAATATTCAGGGACGATATTAATATGTTGAGACTAGCATGTAGGTCAATTGGATGACTCGAGTTGACACATGGGTATACATTAGAGAATGTATATTGAATTGATCCGCTATGAGAAAGTTTCATGGATCGTTATATGAATGCCATAAACTTTCTTATTTGACTCTTTGTATGAATAGTCTTTAGACATGAAGTCACTACGGTTCCCTATATAAGGAGTTATGTACTTATATTGATTGTTTAAGTCGATAGTAAGATGATGTAGAGAACACTACTCTTAATCATAACTAGTCAATTATTAATATTCAGGGACGATATTAATACGTTGAGACTAGCATGTAGGTCAACTGGATGACTCGAGTTGACACTTGGGTATACATTAGAGAATGTACATTGAATTGACCCGCTATGAAAAAGTTTCATAGATCGTTATATGAATGTCATAAACTTTCTCATTTGACTATTTGTATGAATAGTCTTTAGACATGAAGTCACTATAGTTCCCTATATAAGGAGTTATGTATTTTGGTATCATTAAACGTCATCCGTAACAGGGTAGACTATAATGGCGATCACTGGCTATGTAGTAAATTATGTAGAAGAATATGAATAATGTAGATGAGATCTATCCCTTTAATATGACGAGAGTAATATTTTGAGACCTCTTGATAGAGTAGGACCACGAAATGCATGGTCATGTGATAAGCTAGGATTTTATGGTATTTTGTTGATTCATTTTGGGTTTTATTGTGGACAATTAAATGTTTAATCAACATAATTGAATTACATTTGTGACATGGTTTATTTTTAGATGATTGATATAATTTTTGCAATTTTGATGATTAATTTGGCATTAATTGAGTTTGGTTGTTTGCAGGGTCCAAATTGAATCATGATCGAGCTAATTGGGACCGAGTCAAGTCAAATTCTTTTGAACCGAACTTCATGATTAAGATTTGAATTGATTGGAATCGAACCGGAGTTGAATCGGGGTTGAATTGGAGCTAAACCGGCTTGATTTGAGCTGAACCGGCGCTAAACCACAATTAAACCCGGTTTGAACAGTGCTGAACCGGCCGAATTCAAATCGCAGTTATAACGAGAAGAAACACTGTAGCCGATCACGTAGTTCCTGTAGCAGCGTCTTCTCCGCGAGCTTCTTCATCTGGTTTTCTTAGATTTAGCGTAGAGATCTTCGGTTTTTCTCTCTTCCAGATCATTTTCTAGCTTCTAGAGGACGACTACAAGCCGAGTTTGGGATCAATCGTGGACGGGATGGCGCGGCGAGGGTTTTGCCAGATTCTCTGATCCGCGACGGAATCAAGCTGAGTTCTTCAGATCCAAACCGATCGGAGCTTCCAATTCATTCAGAGGGGTTCTTTGAAGGATTTTGAAGGTTCCTGAGCATTGGAGTGATTTCGATTTGAAGGATTTCAGCTGGAAGAATCAAGTCTTGATCAGCTCTGTTCTTTGTATCAAAGAGGGTTTCTGAAGCTGCGTTGGATCGAGTTGATCAGGATTAAATCAAGCTTGGTTTGATAGTCTTTTCTCTTGGATTTCTGATGGTTTCCTCAGATCTAGTGTGATGGCTAGATTGGAGAAAGATTTGGAAGGGAAGAACCGAAACACTTAGTTTTATTTGTTTCTGTCCATTTCATTTCTGTAAACTTCATTCCTGAAAATTGAACGTTTGATCTTGATCTTGAATTTGTTTGATTGATTAATTCATCACTTTGATTGGTTTGTTTTGGGTTGTTTAAGTGATTTCCTTGTTGAATTTTTAGATTTCATTAGGTTCAATCCTTAAGCCAAGTGTTGTTTCAATAATGTTACTGTTCCTTATCATGGTTTAGTTTTGTATCAGATTGTAATTGGCTAGTTTAAGCAGTAATTGTAGTTGAAATCATTGCATTTTATTAGTGTAATTGAGTTTAAGTTCTATAATTGTTAGAGTGTTCACAATGATTGCATCTTCGATTTAGCTGAATTTTACAAACTGTTGAATTTTGTTTTACAAACTAGTAGTGGAAGTCTTGGCCAGAGGCTAGACAAACCTAACTTGGAGGGTTAGGTGGAAAGTTCTGGTCTGAGGGCTAGGCAGGAAGATTTAGCGGATCAAGTGCAATAGGTGGAAGTTTAGGCAGGTCAGGTGGACCAGATGTCTAGTAGTGGAAGTTTATGTAGGTCAGGTGAACTAGATGTCTAGTAGTGGAAGTCTAGGCAGGTTAGGTGGACCAAATATTTAGTAGTGGAAGTCTAGGCAGGTCAGGTGGACCAGATGTCTAGTAGAAAATCCTGGGGGCCAAAGATCGAGACTAAGCAAAAGTTCAACAAGTCTGGAGGACTTGGTTAACAAATAGGTAAATTCTCCCGAGTGGAGTGGATGAGGGCGCGCTTCCAATAAGAGAATAATAGACTTTAGTCTGACCCAGAATTTTACTAGAAATCTGAAGCTAAGACCAAAACAGTTGACAAACTATTTGACTTTTTTTGTTATACTTTACTTTTTACTAACTTGTAATGCAGAAAAGGAGGAGCTGAAACTTTCTATTTTGGGCGCCCTTATCTGGATCCAATGATTGGAGTCCAAGCGCCCAAATGGATTCTAGGTGACTGGATGTCAACGAAACGGAACCAGCGAAACAGTGAGGTGGCAGAGTCCTAGTGGTCGGGACACTTCAGCTTTCAGGGGCTTGGATCGGTTCTAGATGCTCCGGATCTGGATAGGCGTTATGTAGGTTCATCTGAAACCTCCATGTCAGCATAGAGGCGCCCGGAAAGGGATACAAGCGCCTGGATATGCCGAGTCAGCAGCGCCGATGGTAGATCGACGGATAACGTGGAGACGCCTAGAAAGGCTTCCAGGCGTCCGGAAAGCCTAATAAAAGAGCCTCGAGGGAAACCCCTTGTAGCATAATTCTACAGACAAGTGACGACCGTCTGCACGCGAAGCATCAACCAGAAATATCGTCATAACGCTGAAAGAGCTGCATAAGAATTCAACATCCTTACTCGTTCGGTAATTTTATTTGTACTTAATTTTATTAGGATGGTATCGTTGTTACCGATCCTACTTTTTGTAATCACTAACTTCTTTTCGTAAGAGGAGAGTTATATAGTTGATTACTCGTCGAAAACAGTCATTTGATCGTCAGACTTGGAGTAGTAGCCTGTGGCTGTGAACCAAGTAAATATTGGTGTGCTATTTTCTTGTGTTCTTTATTATTCCGTTGCATTTTACACTACTCTGATCGCAAGAATTTACGAGCATCTTACGAAATTTGAAAATACTATGAAAGTGTTATTCACTCCCCCCTCTAGCGATATCAATGATCCTACAACTGATACCTTAAAAGTTATCTATTTTTTTACCTTTGTGTTTAATAATTATGAAGGTGGTCTATCCTTAAATAGTGAATGAGATTCAGGACTGCATATAAATTTTAATGCGATAAAGATGAGAGTCTTCGTCTTCGTGGAAGATAGTGTGTTCTCAAGACATCCAATTAAAGAAGCCCTAATCCAAAAAGCACATCGATCACAATTCATAGTTCATCCAGGTCGTACCCATACGCACAAAGACCTAAAATACTCTTACTGGTGGAACAATGTGAAGACAAACATTGCAGAATTTGTAGTTCGATGTTTGGTGTGTCAACAAGTAAAGGCGGAATATCAGATACTAGCAAACTTATTTTAGAAAATGAACTTTGTGGTGGGAGTACCAAGGACTCGGTAGGGAGCATAAGTAGATTTGGTGATTGCTGATCGATTAATCAAGTTTGCTCATTTTCTACTAACCCATTAGATTGATTCTTTGGATGGTTTGAGCAGAATTATACCACAGGGAGATCACTAGACTTCATGGAATATCTCTGAGTATCATTTCTGACCGAGATCCATGTTTCACCTCTTGATTCTTGTAGGGTTTTCAACAAACTACGAGATAGAACTCCATTTCAGTACAACCTTTCACTCTTAGACGAATAGACAGACAGATAGAGCACACCAATCAGACATCGCAGGATCTATTACGAGCATGCAATATGGACTTCGGAGGTAGCTAAGAAGACAGCAGCTAGTGAAATTTTTCCACAACAATTAGTTGGACAGTAATATGAGCGTAGTGGAACCATGATGGGCTTATAATTTAATGAGTAGTGATTATCTACTTTAGAAGTAGATCATCATGTAGTTTTATAAGGGAAGTTTAATCTTTGACACTTAGGGACTTTTCAAATACTATAATAAATGAGTATAATAACATATTGTCTAGTGTTACCTTATAGATGAAGATACCTCACTGTACACTTTAAGTAAGAAATTTACAATGATTATATATATATATATATATATATATATAGAAAAGATTGATCAAATTAATCAATTTGAACTACATTTAAGTTAAAATTGATATTTCTTTGGTGAGACAATGTCCTCTCTTATAATGGTCAATTGTAGTTTTTCGATTTATCTCCTCATAGATGATCGTGGATCGCTGGGTGGCGGATTCCATCTTTTGTTGATGAAGTTAATACAAAAGAAAATATTAAAATAATTTATATTTTATAAATAAATAAACATAAAAGAATATATATATATATATATAATTTTATTTGAATTTATGAAATTTAAAATAGATTTTATTATATATGTTAATGAGGAAATTTAGTTAGGGTCTTAAAAAATTGATTTGGGTAATTCTATTTAAGTATTTAAGTTAAGAGTTGATAGCCTTAATCATATGTTTCATTAATTAAAATATAAGTTTTAATTAAACCCTTCTCACCTCCGTCATTCCTCGTGTGTGCACGCGCCTCCCTTGCCACGATCATCGCACTGACTACATATCTCCACATCTGCCTTCCTCCTTGTCAAATCACGATGGAGACAACCATGAGTGACGTCGGAGACCTCGGATGAATTGGCCATTCCCCATCGACAACTGTTGGCCATGGTGGTGTGCAAGACGTCATCATCGCTGACCTAAGCCGCTGTCACTCCCTCCTCTACCCGTGTGAACGTTGGTTCCTTGTAACGACCCGGCCCCTCGGCCCCTTGGGCGGCTCAATTGGCGGCCCAATCGGCGGTCCCTTGGGCGGCCCAACTAGCAGCCCCCTTGGCGACCCCTATGTCGTCAATCGACGACCCTCGGCCGTGTCGTTACTCACTAGGACTTTCCACCCCTGGCCAGTGGATTTTTGCCTCCCCCAGGATTCGAACTCTAGACCTCCAGGATAAGTACTAGAGTTTATGAATCCTGGTAGCCAAGTGAGAGCTCTCTCACTTGGCTACCAGGATTCATAAACTCTAGTACTTATCCTGGAGGTCTAGAGTTCGAATCCTGGGGGAGGCAAAGTCCACTGGCCAGGGGTGGAAAGTCCTAGTGAGTAACGACACGGCCGAGGGTCGTCGATTGACGACATAGGGTCGCCAAGGGGGCTTGTTGGGCCGCCCAAGGGACCGCCGATTGGGCCGCCAATTGGGCCGCCCAAGGGCCGAGGGGCCGGGTCGTTACAATAAAAGGCGCCTTTTTATTGTAACGACCCGGCCCCTCGGCCCCTTGGGCGGCCCAACTAGCGGCCCAATTGGCGGCCCAATCGGTGGTCCCTTGGGCGGCCCAACTAGCGGCCCCCTTGGCGACCCCTATGTCGTCAATCGACGACCCTCGGCCGTGTCGTTACTCACTAGGACTTTCCACCCCTGGCCAGTGGATTTTTGCCTCCCCCAGGATTCGAACTCTAGACCTCCAGGATAAGTACTAGAGTTTATGAATCTTGGTAGCCAAGTGAGAGAGTCGAAATACACTTGGATCGAGCGTAGATGGTTTTTCTTTATTCGAAATACAACTTATGCATATTTAAAAATTAAATTTTAAAATGATGGTCTCCAAATTTGAATCCTCTAAATGTTTTACCACAAATGTTGGAATTAGTAAAAAAAAAAAAAATGGGACACGTCTCACGACCCCTGCTCCGTTTTCCTCGGTGGAAAACTCACGGATGCAATTTAAGGGATTTCAAGAGCCCTAGCCGAACCCCTCTCCCACCACAACGCTGCCTCTCCCATTATGCCGCCGCCTGTTCCCATCGCACAACACCCCTTTCTACCCTAATCGCGACACCACCTGCCGACGACGCCATCTTCCCATGCGAACGCTGCAGACCGCCCAACGTCTGTCGCGTCGCGATCGACGCTTGCGGCGCCCCGATCCCCACCTGCCGATGCCGCCTCTGCCGCATACGGACGCCGCCTCTGTCGCCGGCCTTCACTGCGATGCCGCCTTCGTGAGGGCGATCGTGCATGGAGAGGGAGAGAGCCGCGACGCTAGATCCGTCTCCTCTTCTTTTCTCCCTGTCGCCTTCTGCTCGCGACGCTGTTGCAAGCAACAAATGTCGATCGCGATCAAGGCTGCCAGCGACGAAGGGAAAGAAACCTTGGTATCTCTCTGTTCCTCTTTTCTAATTTCTGGCCGGTTTCAGCCATTGTTAATTGCTGCCTGTCCACAGCCGTCAGCCCCGAGTTCGTGTGTCAATTGGTAAACTTGCTGCCGGTTTCAATCGGCCAACAACAACAAGAAATCATCGTTGCTTTTAGGTGCCACTAACTGCGACCCTAGCTCGTAGAAGGTATACTCTCGTTAAGTGATTGTTAATCAGGATTATTATTGAAACTGGTACTGGGATGAAAGTATTAGGAATATTCTGATTTTGAATTATTTTAATATTACGTGTAGATACTGATTTGAGTGGAGTACGCTAATTTGCTGACACTCAGAGTTTGGTAGAGACAAATGTGGGTACCTTCTGTCCTTTGACTCTATATACCTTTGTGCATGAATAAATAGAATAAAATGGATTATGCATAACTGTATACCTATTTTCAAAAAGGGAATTAAAGTGATAATTAAAATACTGAAACAGGGCTAAATAAATTAAATCATAAAAGGGTAAAAATAATTAATTTATTTCCTGTTCACACATGGGTTTCATCTGGGGGTAATTAAAAATGGGAAAGGGTGTTTTCAAATTTTAATAGATACTCTGACCTACTCTGTCTGTTGATAACTATCTTTACATTGCTTGATCTATTTTAGTTCTTACTGTTAATACTTTAGTCTATTGATACTTAGCTTTTATCTGTTGATACTCACCTTTACCTTGTAAACATGATTGTGATACCTACATGAGTAAATAAGAGATAATTTAATTTGAGTGGTCGTTTAGACCAAATGATGAATACACCTACTGAGAATATAATACTGATAATAATCGATGAAAAAGAGATATAACAAGAAATGAGATAAGAGAAAATAATAAAGATTAAAAGGTGTTAATTAAGAGCCTAGCTTTATACCAGAGTTTTACCAGAGTACTGGACCGTACACCTGAGGAGTGGTGGCGTGATGTAGCCCTCGGTCCAGAGCACTGACCGATCACATATTATTGTGGTAGAGCAGAGGCCACGGTCAGTGTTTACTTTGTCTTCCACCGGTGAGGGCTAGAGAGAAAGCCCGTACGTTTGATAACGTATGCGACAGTATATTCTGAGGAGGCTATTAGCCTACATATATATGAGTTATTGCTACACTCTGATGTTATCGGCTCATGCTATGCACTTTTTAATTAAATATAAATGTTTATACTGTCCATAATATTTGAGCATATTGAGATTAATGGTGATGATAAATAATAATACTATTACCTGACTTTTATATGATAATAAATGAAGAGAATGATGAATAGAGATATATAGATATATATATGTATACAGATATTATATTATGTACCAATGGAGAAATGTACAAGAACTGAATGTGACAAAATGAATTCATGATCCACTCTAATTCCTTTGCTTCTTAATTAAGATTATATTCATGCACATCTATTCTAATTACCCACTTAGCCTTTGGCTAACTATCTACATTTTTGGCTTCTAGTTTTGCAGGCACAGAGTTAATATTACCTTGGTTCAGTCGCTTTATAGTTGCTCAGAGACTTGACGTGCTGATTTTCAGTTGGGGTTCTTTATTATATTGTCACCGAGTGAGGTACCTCCCGATGTGCGGGAACGACACCTTCGGGTCGTGACATTCCTACTCATCATCACATCAGTTTTTGCCATGCTTGCCCTTCCGACCATGCGATGTCGCCGCCGTAGGCCATCAAGTTCGCTGCCACCGTCGCTCTTCTCACATTCCTCGCTCTTCTCACTTCCGCCTCCAGCCAATGTAGCCTCGACCCAATACCACCGCCGGAAGAGATTCCACTAGTTGCCGTTGATGTTAGGGGTAATAGTAGTTTAATTAATGGTTAATGTTTTTGAATTTGTAAAAGTATTTATTAGGGTTTAGTTTAATTAATCATTTGTTAGGTTAATGAATTAATTAGATTGACTAATTAATTAGTTAATTGGTTATTTAATATTATTAGATTAAGTCATTGATAATTAATTAGGGTTTATTGTTAACAGCTTAATTAATTATTAGATGGAGTAATTAATAAATTAATTAAAGTTGTTGGTTAATTACGGTTGGTTAATTAATCTATAAATGTGATTAATTAAAAAGTTTGTAATTAATGGATTTAGTTAGATATGAATTAGTAGATTGATGTAGCAATTGATTAATTAACTTGGGTAATTAATTATTATGATAGTTAACTGATTGTATAATAGAACAATTAATTGTATGAGGTAATTATGGATAAATTAATTGTGTTAATCGCTAGATTAATTAGCTTAAGTAATTAATTTACTGATTTAATGATTGACTAATTAAATCATAGTTTAATAAATTGATTGATCAATCTTTATTCAATCAAGAAATTTCTATAATAGGAATCAGAAAATTTAGACGATTATTAAAGGGGAAAAAAATTATTATACTATTTATGGTTACTAGAAGTATTCTAGTACATAATTGTGTTTGTATCTTGTACTTGTAGGATTCGAGATCGAAGCAGACCTTGAAGATGATTAGAATATTTTATGATTGAAGTGGGTAGTTCTTCCTTTAACATCTTTAGATCTTTGACTTTAGTGTGTGATTTTCTTTTATTTATGTTGATTAAGTAGTATTTACTTGTTTATCTTTCTCCACTCTATTTGCTTCTTGAGTTTGATACTTGCTTGCTCTTATTTTAATATATATTGATATCTATACAGTCTTATTGTTCTTCATACTTAAATTATTTATGTACGAATGATATTATTAGACCATAATGTATTTATAGACTTATGCTCATACATTTATACTGTAGTATAGTTATATACTTAGACTTGTGCTTATATGTTAGTGAGATCATACTGTAGTATAAGATATTCTATTATGCCCCTTCTTTGTTACTCATTTCATTATCTATGTACCATGATTGCACACGAGAGAGTATGATAGCGTGGTTAGCCCGCAGTCAGTAGCTGATAAGCTACATAACTCCCTCATCCTATATGCCCACTAGATCAGATAGTGGTAATGTGTAATGTTGTTCATAAATAATGATTCTTTATGCATCTTGACTGCTCACGTGACCTGTTCGTGGTAGCGTGTAGTGTCCGTAGGATCGAGGTGAACGCTAAAGAAGAGGGGAGGAGGTGAATAACACGTTTGCCACTTTTTCACAAGTTCAAAAAAACTTTGTAAAAATCAGAGTAAAGTAATTGTAGCGAAAAACAAACGATGACACACTTGTTTTACTTGGTTCATAGTCATTCGCTATTACTCCAAGGTCCACGGTCCTTGATTGTTTTCGACGGACAATTCAATAAACTCTTCTCTTCTAAGAGAGAGTTTCACTTTTATAGAATTTTAGGTCTGTTAAACTTTTATCGTCTTAAAGAGTTAAGTACAAAAATAAACAAAATTTTTACCGACAAATACAATAGATGATGTGCGTAGTTGTCGATGCAACTTTCTGGAGTGACGATAGTGTCTCAAGTGCTTCGATCACGCATAGAATGGTCGTAGAGATATTGTGAATGAATGTTCTAGAGTTTTCCCTTGTAGTTGCTCTCTTATTTATCACCTGTGTCTACTATTTAGGTAGAATGTTGTTGCCTATTGTTACTAATAAAATAAATGAAATGGAAGAAAGGAGAGAAAGTGAGGAAGAAAGCAAAGTGGAAACTACTTTCAAAAGGAAAGAGATTAAACAGGAACAAGCGAGATCCAAAAAAAAGTCCTTCCCTTTATTGGGAGGCTGATCCAGGCGCCTGGAACTCTTTCCAGGTGTGTCCACGTTATCCCGTCGATCTGTTTTAGACGTTGATTCAGCATCTTCTAAGCACCTGTATCCCTTCCGGGCACTTAGATGCTGATGTGGAGGTTGTTGGATCAACTTTGATACTACCGCACCTTATCCATCTTCGGGCGCCTGAAGGCTGAGGTGTTCCGACCATTGGGAACTTTCCATTTCATCCGTCTCACTGGCTCGATCGATTGACGTCCGAGCGCCTGGATCCCTTCCAGGCGCTTGGATCGTCTAGTCGCTTGGATCCAGATAGGGGCGCTTGGAACCCAAAGTTTCGGTCCCTCATTTCTTGTATCACAGAGTTAGTCCAGTACATATAAAATAGGAAATTGATAGTTTATCAACTGTATGATCTTGACTTTTAAGTTTCTAGTGAAATTTAGGTCAGACCAACGCCTACTATTCCCTTCCATGAAACAACATGTCCTCACTTACTCCTCTCAGGAGATTTTACTTTTGTCAATTCGGTCCTCCAGACTTGGACTTTTGCTCATCATCTGACCCTCGACCTTCAGAACTTCCACTGTTAGACGTCCGATCCTCCAGATATGCCTAGATTTTCCCGCCTAGTGCTTTGATATGCTAAGTGTTCTTGCCCAGGCCTCCTGATCACGACTTGTCTATCTAATACTCCACACTAGGATTTCCTTTGCCTAGTCATAATTAGGGATTCCCTATGCTACCTGCACACTTAGTTTAACTCATTAGCAAACTTTACAAACTAAACTTGAACCATTTGCCATTATCAAAAGCATGGTTCGATTATCTAGTACTCCCTGCACCAACAATGTCACCCACAGTTAATAGGTAGTTATTTACACATCCTGTTAGCCCACTAGACTAGGATAGTGGTGTTGGGATCATCTCAGTATAATGCGCGTGTTTACACGTTTCGAAAACGTGTGCAGCGGAAATAAACAAATAATTAAAACTAATTATTATCACACATACATGCATAAACAGGAATTAACAACATACATGGCGTGGCAGTAAATTAAAATTTTACAGAATAGTAAATTATTCTACACGTATCTTTCTGATGATGGTTGAGCGATGTTGGTACAATCGAGCGGTTCTTGTCGGAGTCTCGCCTCTACTGGTGATCCACGCCAAGCTCTAGTCTGGACGACTTCGAAAGCCACGAGTTGCGTCATCGTCTTCGGTACTAGCCGATGATCGATGACGATCGAATCGAGAGAAGTCTTATTCCAGAAATCATGCAACAACGTTTGTCGCGATCGTTCTGGGTCGAAAACGTGTGCAGCGGAAATAAACAAATAATTAAAACTAATTATTATCACACATACATGCATAAACAGGAATTAACAACATACATGGCGTGGCAGTAAATTAAAATTTTACAGAATAGTAAATTATTCTACACGTATCTTTCTGATGATGGTTGAGCGATGTTGGTACAATCGAGCGATTCTTGTCGGAGTCTCGCCTCTACTGGTGATCCACGCCAAGCTCTAGTCTGGACGACTTCGGAAGCCACGAGTTGCGTCATCGTCTTCGGTACTAGCCGATGATCGATGACGATCGAATCGAGAGAAGTCTTATTCCGGAAATCATGCAACAATGTTTGTCACGATCGTTCTGGGGCTTTCCAACTATCACCGAAAATCGTATTTTCGATATGGTTTCGGTGGTCAGTTATTAACTACCGATTTAAGACAAATTGATTGGAACCTTTTCGACGTTGATGAAAAATTTTTGGTAACTTCGTGAGCTTCCGCGAAATTCTCAAACAACAGTCGATCGATAAGGATTTTATTGGTAAAAAAATATCCAATAATTACAAACAATTTCCAACTATTGAACATCGATTTTGACAGTAAAATCCTAATTCAATCCTTCCCTCTTCTTCTTTCTTAGATAGCCGAATAGAACAATATTTTTCTTTTCCACATGGCTTCTTCTCCAGTAGGTCAACGCCCCAAAAGGCAATGGGAGGCCAATGATGCTCATGATCCAGAACCCAGAAACAACAGGCAAACTGGTCGTTAGGGTTTCGACGATCATCAACGTGAAGAGGAAGACAACAGTGGTGGCAGAAGCACAAAGCAGAGCACACCGGTGCTCTGGTTTCTCTCGGTCGGCAACGTGGAGCCGAGCAACTCGAGAGGAAGAAGGAGATGGCCACCAACTAGGGTTTTTGCACCAATGACTCTCCAGTGAGCAGCGAGGAGTGGCGATGAATGGCTCACCTCAGCGGCACGCGTGTGCTCTCCGGTGACTCCCTCACGGGCACGGGAGATGAACAGGGCAGCATATCCCTAACTCACGTTAGCGGTGATCGAAAAAACAAGAAGAGGAAAGGAGAGTAAACCCGCGGCTAGGGTTCTTCGCACCTTCACGCGGCGGTGGGAAGAAGATGAACAAGAACGCCAAAGACCCAAAATCGCGAACCCTGTTTTATTGAGGAGTAACAGTGCTGGCAGGTTGGGTATGAACCGGGAGGAGAGAAAACTTAAACCGGATACAACCTTAAATTAAGCTGAATCGGATTTAAGTTTACTGTAGCGAATCGGTTCACAATCGGTTCACTTAGTTCACTGACCAAATGACCTCCGATTTGACTCAAATTAATTTTATTCAATTCGTCTTCACAAGACAAATCTATTCATCTCTTCCATTTTTCCAAAACCTCTTCCATCATAAACTAAGTTGGTTTAATTCGGTTTAAAATCGAATCATTTGATTCACTAACCAAACGACCTCTGATTTGAACGAAATCAGTTTCGTTCATTTCGTCTTCATAAGACGAATTCCATGATATTGTCCTTTGTCTGTTCTAACCAGACTTTATTTCTTTCATTTTGAGAATTAAATTCTCAAATTCATTTTAAATCCTTCAGAGAACTTGTAGTGCGTGAGACCTAATAGGTTCCCAATTATGTTGGCTGTCCGTAATTAACTATTAATTACGGAACAATCATGAGTGGCACCTAGTAGTACATCATGATTCTCAATTGATGAAAAAATCAATGATTGATTCTAGAACATCTTCTTAACCTTTCAGCAGCTACACTGAATCGTGCCTCGTTCCTTTCACCGTTTTATACCCGCTTGGTTTAGGACATGGTCTATGTGTCGGTCCCCACTAGGTTGACTACATCACACCTAACTCAAGCTACTTTCTTGTCCTGTGGATTCAAGCTACTTGTACATATGTCCAAGAGTACCGTACTCTTGACATGCAATGCTTTGGCCAAAGACTTTTAGTAACAATCCTGACAAGCGGTCGCAAGGTATACGTCTCCTTTTCCAAGGAGCGACGAATCCTTTATGAGCTATTCAAACACTTTCGGACACTTCAACTTATACCCAATCATCTCGGGTCCACACCTCCTCAGAGATGCTTGTTTAAGATGTCAAAGTATAAGATTCCGTGACTAAGGTGACTTGAATATCGTAAGTCAAAGGAAACTCGCACTTAAGCTGCACTGAGATCTTCATTGACATATGTATCGAATTATATGAAGTCTCAAGGCAGGTCACTCCAATGAACTGGTTATCTTTAACCAGCATCCACGTTTAACTCTCAACATCCAATGTCTCCAATAGTGAGATCGGCGGCTTGGCTAACCAAGGAGTTCAAACGTGCTAGTCTCCACAGAATCGATGACGTCCGTGCTCATCAATTCCTCGACTAGGGATAATTTCAATACATTCATAATTGCACATGTAGAGATGCTCACGAGTTGTGATCCAATCACAAATTCTCTCATGCTATGAATCGTATTGCGGATATTCAATATTCGAGTTTAAGATCCACTCTAACATATATGAAATGTGTACTCAAATAGTGAATTGCTATTTAAGGCGATTGCCTTAGGACACCTCTCAAATCTAACAGACTCCCACTTGGCCTAAGGCCAATCGCTCTGATATCCAATACCAAGCGCCTCTATTTGTTCCTCAAAATTACTTTGAGATAGAGGTTAAAGGATCCGCAAGGTTCCTTTCGGTGGGATTCTTCTCGAATTATATTTCTCTTCTTCTAATGATCTTTTGATCTATTGATTTCGCTGAAGCACGTGTTTGGATCGACGGTGAGACCTAGGTTACATCGCTTGCGCGATTACTTCATTGTTGTCGTAGTAAGCTAATAATGCTTTGACAATGGTTGGAACCATTCCAAGTTCAGAAATGAACTTCCTAATTCAAACTGCTTCGTTTGCCACTTCACAAGTTACATTATGTCTTATTTGAAACACTTTCAACTTTTTACGCCATTAAATGAATATGCACCCAGACTGAGACTTAGGATCATCCTTGTCTGTTTGGTAGCTGGCATTCGTATACCCGCGTATAACCATATCACTTTTTTCATGTACCAAAATAAATCATTATTTCCTCGCAAGTACTTTAATAATTATTTTGACAGCCACCCAATGATCTATTCCTAGATCTGACTGGTATCCGCTGGTGACACTCAGAGCATACGATACGTCGGGCCTGGTACACATCATAGCATATATGATTGATTCTATTGCCAAAGCATAAGGAATCATACTCATGTAAATCATCTCGTCTTTTGTCTGTGGACACGTAGACTTCGAAAGGTGAATCTTTCTTGGATTCAAACATTCTAAACCACTTTTATCACCTTATCTATATGTGTAGATTGTGAAAGATCAAGCAACCTTTTCGATCTATCTCTATAGATATAAACCTCGAGGATTTAAGTCACTTCTCTCATGTCTTTCATAGAGAACATTTGACTGACCATTGTTTGACTGACCGCAGAACAGGCATATCATTTTCTATTATTAATATGTTATCAACATATAATTATAGAAATACGACCGCACTCCCACTAACCTCTTTATACACAAAGGGTTTGTCAGATTTTATAAGAAATAAAACTCTTTGATTATCTCATCAAAACGAATATTCTTGGAACAAGTTTTTTATTTTTTTGTTGTCTATTTCAGATGGCCCAGGGAGAAGGGTACAACACTACTCGTCCTCTGCTTTTCAACTGGGAAGATTTTTCCTATTGGAAGCGGAGAATGGAAGTATACCTGAAGACAGATATGGATCAATGGTTCGCAGTCTAGATTGGATATGAACCAATGGACGAAAGTGCAAATGGCCCCCTGAAACCAGAAAGATGGAACGCAGAAATGAAGAGGAAAGCACAAATTGAATTCAAGGCCCAGAACACACTTCAGTGTGGACTTACAAAAGAAGAGCTGAATCGAATCGGCCCAACCAATTCAGCTAAGGAGCTTTGGGACAAACTCATCGAGTTACATGAAGGAACAAACGACGCCAAAGTAATGAAGAGGGACCTTTTACTTAACAAGCTCTTCAACATTAAGATGCAAGAAGAAGAATCTACAAGCCAACTCCATGCTCGCATAAAAAATATATTGAATGGGTGGCATCTGATCGGGTACGTTCTAGAGAACTAGGACGTCATACGGTATGCCTTGAACTCCTTTCCTAAAAACTCCTTATGGGCATCTATTATAGATGCCTACAAGATTTCTAGAAATCTTTCTAAGATTAGATTAGATGAGCTATTTTGTGAACTTGAATTGCATGAACAAACTAACACTAAGGCCGAGAAAGGTATTGCTCTATTTGCAGGTTCATCTAAAGAAGCTAAGTCAAAAAGAAAAATTCAAGACGAACCTGAAGATGAGTCAGACTCTGACTTAGATGAAGAAGAACAAATGGTGAACTTGGTAAGGAAGATGCTCACTGGGAGAAAAAATGAATTTTCAAAGGACATTCAAAAGATGATGAAGCCCTCCAACACAGAAGGTAAAAGCAGCATAACCTGCTTCGACTGCAATAGAAAAGGACACTTCAAACATGAATGTCCTTACAAGAAGGAGGACAAATCCAAGAAGAGCAAGAAGAAGAAGGCTCTTCAAGCCATCTGGGACGAGAGCTCGGACGACTCCGAAGATGAACCATCGAAGAACTCAAGCTACCTCGCACTGATGACAACCGGACTCGGAGCTCGACGAAGATTTCGAATACGAGTCAAGTCAAGAGGTCGGACTCTTTTTAGATGGCTCGACTGAGGTATACTTAGATTCAATTAATGTAAAGTTCTTTAAAATTATTTCTATTTTAAATAAAAAGTTGCTTGCATCTGAATCTAGTAATGACCATCTCCTTAAGGAAAATCAAAATCTTAAGGAGCAATTAATTGAAACTCAAACATTAGCTAAACAAACTCAAAATCAAACTGAACTTGAAATTGAAAACTCCACCCTTAAGGGTGAAGTTCAAAAATTTAAGGACTTACTAGCAACTTTTACAACCCGATCCAAGAATCTTGACCTTATTCTTGGATCTCAAAAGGGCATGTATGATCAGGGATAGGGTACAAATTAGGATTGACCCAAAGATCCTTTACCTCTTTTTTCCACCCCCGTAAAAATCGAAGAAAAGCGTGGGTTCCGAAAGTCTATCTAACAAGACAAGTAGGGCAAAACCAATATTATGTCCCTAAAAAGGACATTCATTACATTGACCCTAAACTTCATACCTATCATTCAGGGGGAGGCACCAAACTAGTTGGCACCTCAAAACTAGCTTATACCCTTCGGGGTACCTAGGACTAGTTTAAAGGTTAGTCTGACTCTTGACCTACTTAGTACCTGTTGGCGTTCTGGATCTTCGTCCCATGATCCGGATTCTATCTGCTCTGAGAAGCATAGAACCCCACAGGACAAAAATTTTATCCCGCCCGAATCAATCGACAAAGTCTTCAAAGAAGATTAAGTCGATCGATCCATAGGATCACCGATTCTAAATTACTTATCTACGATTTT
>NC_133877.1:8554296-8557287 GCF_044706935.1 Curcuma longa | reverse complement strand
TTTTGGGAAACTATTTTTTCAATATACTTTAAAACTAGTCTTTTGGAAAAATACTCTTTCTTATTTAATATATTTTTCAAAAAAGAAGTATACATGGGTTAATACTTATTATGCCCATCTTTTATGACTTAAGCCTTAATTTGTTTGGAAAATTATTTTAATACTGGCTTCTTATAACTAATTCTGAAATTAATTTTTATAAGATACTTTTTCATGATTAACTTAAGCCTTACAATATTTTTGAAAATCTCCTTTAACATTTAGATCATTTTTGAAAATCTCTTTTAAAAACATACTTAGTACTATATCTTTTAATATAATTTAGCCAAGTCAAATTTACACTTAGTCATTTTAACACTCTTAAACTTAGTCTATTTTGTGTTAGAGTTTAACTCTCCCTCTGAATCAGGTCAGAACCTTAGTCTGTTTTTTAAGCACTTGAATGCGCCTATTACTTGAATGCATGTTATTTTTTTTGATAAATGCCAAGGGGGAGGGGTATAGGGTTAAGTGTTAGAAATTAAAATAATTAAAACAACCCTGATTTTACAGCATTCCATTTGCATATTATGTCTGTACTTATTAGTTTAACATGTTATTTTTCTAACTTTAACTCAGGTTGTCATTGCATCAAAAAGGGGGAGATTGTTGGTGCAGTTTGCACTAACGGTCTAACTCAAGTTTTGAAGAATGACAAATAGGTTAAAGTTAGGTTTGTTATAGGTTTAATCTTCTTACTAAGTGTGCAGGGTTGAAAGATTTAGAACCAGACACCAGGTTGAAGTCCAGGATGTTAATTTGAGGGGTGTCCTAAGGCAATCGCCTTACGGTTATACTTTTTATTGGATAAATAGCAATTCACTATTTGAGTGCACATTCCATATGTGTTTGATTGAATCTTAAACTCAAATACTGAATGTCCGTAATACGATTCATAGCGTGAGAGAATTTGTGATTGGATCACAACTAGTGAGCATCTCTACACGTGTAATTATGAATGTATTAGAATTATCTCTAGTCGAGGAATTGATGAGCACGGACGTCATCGATTCTGTCGAGACTAACACATTTGAACTCCTTGGTTAGCGAAGCAGTCGATCTTACTGCTGTCGACATTAGATGTTGAGTGTTAAACGTGGATGCTTGTTAAAGGTAACCAGTTCATTGGAGTGACCTGCTTTGAGACTTCATATGGTTCGATATATATATATGTCAATAAAGATCTTAGTGCAGTTTAAGTGCATCTGTTGGGATCGAGGCGTTCGCTAGAGGGGGGTGAATAGCGTCTTTCGATTTTTCTCTGCGAGTTTGTTAGCGGAAGCAAAAAGATAATGATAAATCACAAAGAAACAAACGCTAACCCGGTTCGATTTACTTGGTATCCACCTCAACGAGGTGACTAATCCAAGGATCCACACACGCAGCCGACGATTCCACTATGAAAACAATCTCCTTCTCGAATCACACTTCGAAGGCGGAGAAACCTTCACAACAGGACGTCTTCCTCGTACAAGATTTGTAGTGAAGTATGAGAGGAAGAGAAGAGCTTTTACAGTGTAAAAGAGCAGTAAAGAAGATGAAAGAATCTGATTCTTTTGCTCTACGACGTTGACCGCTCTTTTTATAAATTTCAGTGCACCAGTCGACTGCTCCTAGGGCCAGTCGACTGATGGGCTTCAACGGCAATTAAATATGCATTTAATTTGCCAGTTGTTGCTCAACGGTAGTCTACCAGTCGACTGCTCCAAGGCCAGTCGACTGGTCCCAGTCGACTGTCCACTCGACTGATCTTTCTGTTCTTGGCTGTGTGTTCTTCGGATCAACCCCAGTCGACTGCTGGCAGGGCCAGTCGACTGCCTAAGCTGAAAACTCACTTTTCCAGCTTCTTCTTCATCCCTTAGCCTTGACACAAGTCTTCAAACGCCTTCCACAAGCCTCGTGCACTTCCTTGCACTTGCTTGAGACGTTTCCCTCGACTTTGTCGTGCTAAGACTTCTCTTGCCAAGAGGCCTCGCCTCCGGGACTTCACCTTTGCCAAGAGGCCGCGCCTCTGGGACTTCACCAAATGCCAAGACTTCATTCCTGGACTTTCCTGTGAACTCAAGTCACACATGTTAGATCAACAAGCATTGCCTAACTTAACCTGATTTAGCCAAACATTAAAATCCAAATCGCTTGGGGCAAAATTGCCTCAACAATCTCCCCCTTTTTGATGTTTGGCAAAAATCATTTAAGTTAGGTCTTTAATACAACATATATAATATCACCATGCATAATCATGCTTTAATCAGAATTAATCAAGTAAGCATAAATACTAAGCATGAATAAGTAACCATGAATAATCATGAAGGCCTAACTTTCCATTTCATTCTCCCCCTTTTTGACATACAGCAAAAAGAACAGGAAATATCAGAGCAAATTATGGATAAGTAGTCAATCTTTTCAAGAGGAATGAATTATGACTAATGTTATAATTTTCTCCCCCTTAATCCTTACTTCTCCTTTGTTCAAGCACTAAAAACATAAGATTAAACACTCAAGCGCATCAGTGAACAAGGAGTATATTAAATATGGCAAGATGGAATCAAAAATTCATTGAAAATTCAGCATAATTCGGGAAAACAGAGACATCAGTCGACTGCTTATCATCACCAGTCGATTGATGTCTGATAAACTGATTTTCAGTGCCAACTTCGAAAAGCCTTAACTAATTCATATTAAATCAGAAAAATATGAAATTTGACACTCTGATTTAATGACCCATAAGCAATTATGGAAAAATGGTTTCAACATATTTTCAATCTTAAAATATCATTTTGATACTATGTGCCAAGAGATTTAAATTGTCAAGAAACAAGCATTAGTATCAAAATATTTTTGGGTATTGAGATATATTTTAAACCAGTCCTATTTACCATTAGAGTGATTATAGAACATACATCAAGCGTTTGATGTCAAGGAATGGTCAATTTCCAAAAAAACAGGTCAAAA
>NC_133877.1:8529043-8554196 GCF_044706935.1 Curcuma longa | reverse complement strand
TCAGTGGCTCCCGTATCTACACACCAGGTACCACTAAACATATTTCAACTACTAATGAATAAGATACACCTCTATTGTTCTCCTTTCTAAGAGGACAGTCTACCTTCCAATGTCCAAACTGCTTGGCCACCTGCCTGGCAGCCCGATTTTGGTCTCCGAAGAGTTCTTTGAGATTGAGCATCATGTCATAGGCAGTAGGCATGACCTGATACTGATGTTGCAGCACATTTGACATAGAAGCTAAAATGTAACACCGCGCCATCTCATCTGCCTTAACCCATTTCCTATGTCTCTCTATTTCCTCTTCAGTAAGATCCTTATCAAGCACACTAGGACAAACCTTGAAAAGTACAAATTTGTACTCCTCAGCAGTTAAGATAATATCCAAGTTCCATTTCCAATCGATGTAATTTGGACCAGTAAGTTTATTTTCTTTTAGAATGACAGCAAGTGGGTTGAAAGCCATACTGAAATCCTGAGAATCACAAATTAATTACTTGGTCAGAAAACTTTAGAATTTAAAATCATATTGATTCCTCAAACAATATAATTTAAATTCACCAACACCTCAAACACCGGGAATTACGTATGCCACGATCGTGTGGATGTATAAGAATTCTAGCATTTGTAAGAGGAGATTTTACCTATTAATTTTATTATCTCTAAGATAGATAAAATTAATAGTTGGTTTACTTCAGTCGCACAGATAAATAGCAGTGACTCCGATGGGGAGGATACTTTTAAATGTGCTTAAGTGTGCACTTTTTCCTTCTTCCTCAAACTTCAGTCTATATTCTGTGAAGGGAAGAGGCTGATTCTGTAAGGGTTTCTCCACCTTTAAAGTATTCTTTGAAAAGGAGAATTTTTCATAGTGAAAAAGGTCGTTTGTGTGTGTGGATCCTTGGATTAGTCATCTCGTAGAGGTGGATACCAAGTAAATCAACGGGTTAGTGATTGTGATCTTTTCTTTGCTTTTATTTTCGCTTCCGCTAACGATTTCGTAGGAAAATTTGAAGAATTGCTATTCACCCCCTCTAGCAAATGTATCGGTCCCAACAAAATTGATACAAGAAAGCAACTTTGAAATCCTTGAAGGGGTGAATAGAAGGGGTGGGGAGCTGATTGAACCATCATTGAGTTGAACCTGACAAAGTCTTCCAGAAATCTTGACACTTCACATCATCTACGTATTAGTGTAGTAGGGAGGCATTCTTGAAACAACATAAATGGTCTTCCGAATTGGATAACCCTATATATTTGCCCTGTTGTGATTGTCAGAAATAGCGGGGCAACTCCTGCTCACGAACTTCTCGGGCGAAAGGTGTTTCTTAAATATCCCATTGAGGGTGGGAGTCTTTCCTTTGCGGTTGTCCGAAGGCCCTTCCCCGACTTGTGATTCATGCAAGTTTTCATCCATAGGAGTTGCACCCTTTCTAATTGAGACCAGAGCCGGCGGAACCTCTCCGAAAGGTGGTAGTGTTTGACCAAAGGGGGTAGCGTCAGTTAAGGGAGGAGGAGTGTCCACCGTAGGGGGTTATAAGAGTTGTTGTTGTCACAATGCCTCCAGCACTACCCTATGAAGTAGTTGATCGAGGTCTTCAGGTGTCATGTGTTGGAATCGGCCCGGTACGTTGTACGTGTCTATGCGTTTCAAAAACCTACATAACATAAGGAAAACAGATAATAAACTAAGTTATTACAACATCCACAACGCACGCTTGCAAAATACAATGGTGGAATTGCTGAGAAAATAAAATTTTCAGAATAACAAATTTATTCTACGTATACCTGACATATGACGCTCAGTGAAAATAGCATGAATTAAACAACTTCCTCGAAGTCTACCTTTATCAGTGATCCACACCAAGTTTTGTTGGGACAGCTTCTCAAGTACAAGTCGTGTTGCTAGTCGCGGTACTAACCGTCAATCAGCAACGGTCGATATAGAAGAATACCCTAATATCAGAAACGTGCAACAACACACATTGCGTTCATTTCTGGGGTTTCCTAATGATCGCCGGTAATCTGATTCCGGTGATGTTACAAAGACAAGTTACCGGAACCTTTTCGGTGATGATGGTGACTCCCAGAAATCCAAATTTCGGAAGCAATATCTGGCAGCAAGATTCTTCTTCCGACAGCAGCTCCGGCGAGGTCCTTTGGCTAGCGGTGGTAAGCAATAAGGATCTCCGGTAGCAAACAACTGAGCAAAATAGGAAGCTCCACCAGCAGAGGTGTTTTTCGGCGATCAGAGAAACAAGAAACCAAAACACAACAATGCTTTCTTCCTCGCGTGATCAGGCTGAAAACATAGCAGTGGCTCGGGCAAGGGAGAAAGGTTGAGTCTAGGGTTTCACACACCTTCAAGCTGCTGACAACCTCTCCCTTTTAAAAGGATCGAGCCCGAAACCCTAATCTCCTGCCAAGATCCCCTTCGCACGCTGGCTAATTAGAGGCGGTTACCGTGATTTCCTTCCCCATCAACTTGCGATCCGCCAATTGAGATGAGCAAGCATAAGGGAAAGAATTGGATTCCTTTCCTTTCTTCGTATTGGCTGGATTTGTGGCCTTTCTTGCTCACGGGCGACGCACGGTAGTGGAGGAATGCGTGATTGTGCATTTTTGAGAAGAAGAACAATGCTTCTCTGAACCAGGATTAACCGATTTAGGGTTTTCCCTAAATCGGGTTCAGGCCCAGTTCAGCTTAAACCGGGTTCAAGTCTGGTTTAAACTAGTTCACAACCAAAATCATCTAATTCTGCAACCAAACAAACTCTGATTTGACCGAAACAAGTTTTGTTTATTTCGTCTTCTCAAGACGAAGTCCATCATAACTTCCATTTTGCCAAAATGCCTTCCATCACAAACTAAACCAAGTTGGTTCAATCTTTGGTTTAAAATTGATTTGTCTGGTTCGATAACCAGAATATTTTTGATTTTGTTTATTTCATCTTCATAAGATGAAACCCATCATTTTACCTTTGTCCGATCTCACCCGATTTCTTTTGTTCTGAAAATATGATTCTCAAACTCGTTTTAAGTTCTTCCAAAAAACTTATAGTGCGTGTGACCCAATAGATTTCTGGTTATCACTACAAAAAAAAATGGTTCTGCAATGAAATTTGCAATGAATTTTGTGAAAGAATTCGTTGTAAAATTTTTTATAATGAATTTTGCAACAAATATAAATTTGTTGCGAATAACTCGTCGTAAATATTAGCAACAAATTTTTTTTTTCATCGTAAATTTCTGCAATAAAAATCTGGATTCGTCGCAACTTTCGTTACCAATTTGTAACGAACAGTGTTCGTTGCAAATTGGCAACGAACAGAATTCGTCGCCAATTGGCGACGAACTAGCAGTTCATTGCAAATTTGCAACGAACAGGATTCGTTGCAAATAGGCAATGAATAGGATTCGTTGCAAATTTGCAACGAACACTATTCGTTGCAATTTGGCAACAAACTAGTAGTTTGTTGCCAATTTGCAACGACTTTAGCGACGACTACCATTTTTCGTTGCAGAATTTTGATAAAAAGTAGATTACGATAGAATTGCGACAAACACATTTTTGTCGCAAAATTCGTTGTCAATTTGCAACAAAAGTAATTTTCGTTGCAAAATTCATCGCAAAATTTAATTTTTTCCTACAGATTCTATTCATTTCTTGGTTATTTCATAGATACATACAAATATCGATCCGAATGGATTGATTCACAAAATACATTTTACCTGTCACATACAAATATCAACATACATCAATAACAAATATCCATATACCAACAACATTCATTTATACATCAATCCATACATCACGTCAATCCATAACATAATATCAATCCATACATAATATCAATCCATAACATCGATATATACAATCCATATCATCCTAGCATCAAAATGATGCACAATCCGTACAAAATATCCATACAAAGTATCTACAAAGTGTCTACAAACTAATCCATCAAATCCATACAAAATACCAATATAACAAAGTCTGAATATGAAGAAAAGATATAATCAAATCATCGTGGTCGGTGCTCTCCGGAGACTCTACTACCTTCTCCGTCGCTATCTTTTCTTCTCCTGCAAAAAAAAATATGATAAAAAGAAAGTATCATGCTTAAAATTAAAACTTAAATCTATAAATTAAACTAAATATGTAAAGATTTACCTTTTTCTGAAATTTTTTTAGAAAACCTGTTAAAAAAAATAAACAGTATTATGATAGGGTTTAAATATATGAATGATTTACTTGCAACTCTAATAAAATGCTAAATAAGATTTCAAAATTTAGGGTTTAAAATTTAGGGTTTAGGATTTAGGGTATAAGATTTCAAAATTAGAGTTTTAGGGTTTTAGGATTTACGCTTTAAGGTTTAGGGTAGAATTTAGGATTTAGAATTTAGGGTTTAATTAGGGTTTAAGGTTTAGGGCAACTTTGAAGGCAGGTTTATGACAAAGTTAATAAGGGAAAAACTCGAGGCTTCATTTTTTTTGGTTGAATGTTTGAATGCAAGATGCACACTTCAGTTATTTCATACAAGCAGAAAGCAACAGTAAGACAAACAAACAAGCCTAACTTGAAATAATAACAATAATAAACAAGGCAAAGGATGAGCCTTGATAACATACATCCTCAAATCCCTATAGGTGCCTCCCAATCCCTATAGAAGGGGATTCAATCCTCCACTTGCTAACATACATCCTCAAATCCTCATCTCTTAATTAAATTCAAGATTAAAGGATGAGCCTTGATCTTTCACATTCATAATTAAAATGAAGTGTTAAGTCCTATTTAGTTTGTGACCTTATAGGTGCCTCCCAATTCCTATAGAAGGGGATTCAATCCTCCACTTGCTAACATACATCCTCAAATCCTCATCTCTTGAGCTCCATTGTTCAAAGCTTATTAGATCTTGCAACTATTCAAAATCAAAGTTCTTATATATTAAGAATGATCATGGACAACCATGAGCACCTAGAGCTTGTTTTGGTGAAAAAAATTTAAGGTTGCATTTTGGTACTTTACCCAGCTTTCCCAACATCGTTTCTTCAAAAGGAAACTTAATCGGCATCAACCTCCATACGAACAACAGAACACACAATTGGCATTCCTCTTGAAAGAGTTGAGAGTTATCAAATTAAGTGTCTGGATAATAAGGACGAAATTTTTCATGGGTGGTTTACTTGTCTAGATGATAATAATGCAAAGGCAAAAATATCCAGTAGGTATAAATTTCCATATTCTACACCTCTACTAACAAAAATTAGGTAAATGTTTCATGCAAAACCAAAAAATGAACAATTGCACCTGCTTAAAGCATGTAAAGGATGCCAAAAACCTTGCATTCATCCATAGCGAGCATAAAAGCAGAGAAGTAGTAGCACGAGAGAATGATATTACGAATACTACAATGCATTCATTAAAGCCATTTACAAAGATATAATATGAAGGCAAGTAAATATAATAACACATTAGTAAAAATCCATGGAGATTCAATACCCGGCGTCTGAAGCGCTGTGGTGGCTCTCGGTTCCTCCTATCAGTGCGAGACCTCACCCTGACAACCTTGGAGTGGATTGCGCAGGAGACACAATACTGCACCTTGATATACAATTTCGGAAGCGTGTATCCTAAGATGTTTAAAAACCTTTAGCCACCAAGAATGACAGATGCCAAATAATTCAAACAAAAATATAATACCATCATAGGCACACGCCTCTTGCACATCCCTCACAGCAGCTTGCTCCACTATATTCCTCACAAGCAACCTCTTGATAGCCTTGTCCTTCGTTATGGAATAAAAGTAGAGAATCAACAGAAAATTCCCAACAGACCGAACAAAACAGTAAATGTAATCCTTTTCGCACGAAAAATCCAATCTTCTTCAAATGGGAAAAAAGATGGAGAATAAGAGGAAATAGAAAAACTGTGATACCTTACGGCAACACTTTTCGCAAACTGTGATACCTTAGGGCAACACTTTCTGAAAAAGGGGTCGACGGCGAGAAAGGAGCAAGCGAGATGGAGAGGAAGAGGGAGGCGGCGGCGTGTTGCGAGAACGAAGAGATCCGGCCGATTGATTCGCGAAAAAGGGGCCGGCGGCGAGAAAAGAGCGAGCGAGACAGAGAGGAAGAGGGAGGCGACGACGTGTTGCGAGAGAAAAGAAGGGGAAATGATTTCAGATCTAGGTTAAGTAAAAAATTTTGACGACGAAAATGATTCGTCGCTAAATTCGTTGTAGATTTTGCAACAAATACAGATTCGTTGCAAAATCTGCAACGAACACCGAAATCGTTGCAGATTTTGCAACGAATATCCAAATTCGTTGCCAAATCTGCAACGAATACGAATTTCGTTGCAAATTTAGCAACAAACATAGATTTCATTGGAAATTCTGCAACGAATTTGGTGTTCATTGTAGCTTTTGCCACGAATTTACTTATTCGTTGCAACATCTGCGATGAACTTTTTATTCGTTGCAAAGTTAGCAAGGAACCTTGAGTTCGTCGTCAAAATCCTATAGATCTCACATTTTGGCGCCGATTTGCCAACGAAAAAAAATTTTTCATTGCCTATTTGCGACGAATGTCATATTCGTCGCAAATTTGTAACGAATTTAGCAATGAATATTTCAGTTGCAACGAATTTTGTGACGAAAATTATATGTTGCTGAATTTGCAACAAATGTATTTTCGTCGTAAATGTCAGTTCAATTTTGTGATGAATTTTGTTTTTGTTGCGGA
Organism: Curcuma longa; assembly: GCF_044706935.1. Lineage (NCBI taxonomy): Eukaryota > Viridiplantae > Streptophyta > Magnoliopsida > Zingiberales > Zingiberaceae > Curcuma > Curcuma longa. The sequence continues at coordinate 8,547,446 of NC_133877.1, read as the reverse complement.
TTCTGTTGCAAATTTGCAACGAATAGATTTCGTCGCAAATATTTGTCGCTATTATGCTATTTTTATGTAGTGGTATACGTGATACATGCTACCTACCATTATAGCTAAAAATAGCTTATTGGACTCCCTCTAAGGTTATTTTTATCTATTAATGGATATCAACCCATTAGTCCATAAAAGGAAAGTAGACATCTGATGTCTCTTCCGCTTGTGATAATTTCATAATTGAATATTATATTGTTTTTTATGCACTCGTATATTGGATACTAAGTGTGGCTCTTATATATGTGATAATATAGAGCCTAAGGAACAGTAAAAGACTTGTTTGGAAAATTATTACTATGTTTGGTTTTAATAAAGAATATCCATTTCTATTTCTTGTTTAAATAGAAACGGGTCCTATTTGATTTTAGGCAACAATTGCTGTTACCTAATTTGGAATAGAGTTCTTTATGAGACCGGAACATTAAGTAATAATGTCTACGTGTTAGATATTTCCAACGAGGCATTCAATATCGAAACAAACAACAAGCGTGCTCGAAAAGATAATCAATTAACCTCCTACTCACGAAATTATCGTCTTGACTATATAAGCAAGAAACGCATGACCGAACTCCAAACGGTTGGTAGTTTGGAATCATTTGAATTACATTCATTTGATATATGCGATTCATGTTTTATAGGCAAGATGATTAAATCACCTTTTTCGGAAAAAGGTGAACTAGTGGGAGAGTTGCTTGGCCGTACACATTCCGATGTGTCTGGTCCAAAGTTAACTCAAACACGAGGAGGTTATAACTACTTCAATACCCTTTATCGATGATCGTTCATGATTAGGGTATATGTATTTATTGAAATACAAATCTGAGAACTTTGAAAAGTTCAAAGAATTCAGAATTGAAGTAGAAAACAGCTTGACAAGAGTATTAGAACACTTCGATCCGATCGAGGTGGTGAATACTTGAGTCAAGAGTTTCAGGATTATCTTAGAGACAATGAAATATTGTTTCAATGGACTCCGTCGTATACACCCGAGCGTAACGGGGTATTGAGAGGCGAAACCGAACCTTGTTGGACATGGTTAGGTTAAAGATAAATCATGCAATTCTTCCAAGAACATTTTAGGCAACGCACTTGAGACAACTGTTTACTTGTTAAACAGAGTCTCGATTAAGGTAGTCTCTGCTACTCCATACGAGATATGGAATAGTAAAACCTCGATTATCTTACGTGAAGATATGAGGTTGTCCGCTTACGTGAAGAGGACTGTATCAGATTAGCTGGAAGCTAAATCTGATAAATGTCTATTTATTGGATACCCTAAGGAAACGAGGGGTTACCAATTATATTCTCCCGTGGAACAAAAGTGTTTGTTTCACGTCATACCGTATTCCTGGAAGAGCTTCTCTTGCAGGAAACAGTGGGAGCTGAGTTAGAACTTCGTGAAGTTCAAAAGACTCAAATAGACATAAATGAGACACCTAGTCGCGAACCACAACCGATTGCTCATAGTGATGAGCTATCGGCTGAACCTATTGAGACACAACCTCTTCGTGGATCCAGTAGGACACGTAATATTCCAGAGAAATATAGATTTCTCGTAAGTGAATCAGATTACGTGTTACTCATCGAGCATGAGTAAACTACTGATCATGAAGAAGTTCTGAAAAGTTCAGAAAGGGATAAATGGTTTACAACCATGAAGTCGGAAACGGATTTCATTAATGCCAAGTTTGGAACTCGGTGGAATATCCGTTTTGATGAGGCAATCAAAGAGTTTGATTTCTCACAAAATCCGACGAACCCTTTGTGTATAAAGAGGTTAGTGGGAGTGCGATCGTATTCCTGTAATTATATGTTGATAACATATTAATAAAAGGAAACGATATGCCTGTTCTACAGTCAGTCAAACTATGGTTAGTCAAATATTCTCCATGAAAGACATGAGAGAAGCGACCTAAATCCACGGGATTAAGATCTATAGAGATAGATCGAAAGGTTGCTTGGTCTTTCGCAGTCTACACAAATAGACAAGATGCTAAAAGTGGTTTAGCATGCTTGAATCCAAGAAAGGTTCACCTTTCGAAGTCTACGTGTCCACGGACAAGAGACGAGAGGATTTACATGAGTATGATTCCTTATGCTTCGGCAAAAGGATCAATCATGTATGCTATGATGTGTACGAGGCCCGACGTATCATGTGCTCTGAGTGTTACGAGCGGATACCGATTAGATCCAGGAATGGATTATTGGGCGGCTGTCAAGATAATTCTTAAAGTACTTGCGAGGAAATAAGGATTTGGTCTTGGTATATGGAGAAGGTGATATGGTTACATGCAGGTATACGGATACCGGCTACCAGACAGACCAGAATGATTCTGAGTCTCAGTCTGGGTACATATTCGCTTTAAATTATGACGCAATAAGTTGAAAGTGTTTCAAATAAGACAACATTGCAGCTTGTGAAGCAGCTAACGAAGCGGTTTGGATCAGGAAGTTCATCACTGAACTTAGAATGGTTCCAACCATTGTTGAAGCGTTACTTGCTTACTGCGACAACAATGGAGCAATCGCGCAAGCGATGGAACCTAGGTCTCACCGTCGATCCAAACACGTGCTTCGGCGATATCAATAGATCAAAAGATCATTCGTAGAAGAGAAATACAATCGAGAAGATTCCCATCGAAAGGAACCTTGCGGATCCTTTAATCTCTACCTCAAAATAAGTTTGAGGAACACATAGAGACGCTTGGTATTGGATACCATGGCGATTGGCCTTAGGCCAAGTGGGAGTCTGTTAATTTGAGAGGTGTCCTAAGGCAATCGCCTTACGGTTATACTATTTATTGGATAAATAGCAATTCACTATTTGAGTGCACATTCCATATGTGTTTGATTGGATCTTAAACTCAAATACTGAATGTCCGCAATACGATTCATAGCGTGAGAGAATTTGTGATTGGATCACAACTAGTGAGCATCTCTACACGTGTAATTATGAACGTATTGAAATTATCCCTAGTCGAGGAATTGATGAGCACGGACGTCATCGATTCTGTCGAGACTAGCACGTTTTGAACTCCTTGGTTAGCCAAGCAGCTGATCTCACTGCTGTCGACATTAGATGTTGAGAGTTAAACGTGGATGCTGGTTAAAGGTAACCAGTTCATTGGAGTGACCTGCTTTGAGACTTCATATGGTTCGATATATATGTCAATGAAGATCTCAATGCAGCTTAAGTGCGAGTTTCCTTTGACTTGCGGTATTCAAGTCACCTTGGTCATGGAGGCTTATACTTTGACATCTTAAGTAAGCATCTCCGAGGAGGTGTGGACCCGAGATGATTGGGTATAAGTCGAAGTGTCCGAAGGTGTTTGAATAGCCCACAGAGGATTCACCGCTCCTTGGAAAAGGAGACGTATACCTTGCGGCCGCTTGTCAGGATTGTTACTAAAAGTCTTTGGCCAAAGCATTACATGTTAAGAGTACGAGACTCTTGGACACATGTACAAGTAACTTGAATCCACAGGACAAGAAAGCAGCTTGGGCTAGGTGTGACGTAGTCAGCCTAGTGGGGACCGACACATAGACCATGTCCTGAACCAAGCGGGTATAAGACGGTGAAAGGAACGAGGCACGATTCAGTGTAGCTGCTGAAGGGTTTAGAAGATGTTCTGGAATCAATCGTTGATTTTTTGATCAATTGGGGATCATGATATACTACTAGGTGTCACTCATGATCGTTCCGTAATTAATGGTTAATTACGGACGGCCAACATAACCGGGAACCTATTGGGTCACACGCACAACAAGTTCTCCGAAGGACTTAAAACGAGTTTGAGAATTGGATTCTCAGAATGAGAGAAATAAAATCTGGTTGGACCAGACAATGGACAAAATGATGGAACTCGTCTTACGAAGACGAAACGAACGAAATTGATTTCGTTTAAATCAGAGACCGTTTGGTTAGTGAACCAAATGATTCAGTTTTGAACCGAATTGAACCAACTTGGTTTGGTTCATGATGGAAGAGATTTTGGCAGAACGGATGAGATGAGGAGATTCGTCTTGCGAAGACGAAATGAACAAAACTGGTTTGGGTCAAATCGGAGTTCGTTTGGTTAGTGAACCAAGCGAACCAAAGTAAACCTCCCGGTGGTTTGCTACAGTACGAGAGCACCGTCGGAGCTCACTTCTTTCTCTCCTGCTGCCGGAGAGGATGCCACCAGAGAGGTCAGTGCCGCTGAAGATGGGTTCTTCCTCTGCTGTTGCCGTGAAGAGCAAGGTCGCTGGAGCTCACTTCTTCCTCTCTTGCTGTCGGAGGAAGCTTGCCACCGGGAGCTTGATTGTCGGCTGGTTGCTTTCCACCAAAAGCTTGGTTGCTTGCCACCGGGAGCTTGGTTGCCGGAGGAGAAAGCTTGTTCTTGTTCGGCCATGTAACGGATCTTGTTCGCGGAAACTTGCGAAGTTTTCGGTGAATGTTCCATTATCGTCGGAAAGGATCCAATCATTTTGTTCTGAATTAGCGATCAATGATTGACCACCGAACACTACATCAAGAATATGATTCTCGATGATAGTTAGAAAGCCCCGGAATGATCGCGACAACTGTTGTTGCGTAGTTCCGAAATAAGGCTTCTCTCGATTCGATCATCGTCGATCATCGACTAGTACCGAAGACGATGACGCGACTCGTGGCTTCCGAAGCCGTCCAGACGGGAGCTTGGCGTGGATCACCAGTAGAGGCGGGACTTCAACGAGGGCCGCTCGATTGATACCAACACGGCTCAACATCGTCATCGCGAGGTACACGTTTAGAATAATTTTATTGTGCAAATTTAATTATGCAAGTAGAATAATTGTTATTCAGAAAATTTTAATTTCCTGTCATGCCTTGTACTTGTTAATACCTGCTATGCATGCGTGTGTTGTTTAATAATTACTATTAATTATTTGTTATATTTCTACTGCGTACGTTTGTGAAACGTGTAGACACGCGCATTGCACCGGGACGATCCCAACGCAGGATGGTTGAGTCCTGGTAGGAAGTCTAGTTGGGTCGGCAGGGGCTGATAACTGGCTGAAGACCAAGTTGGTGGAGACTTGGCAGGAAGACCATGATGGTTGAGCCTTGGCAAAAGACCTGGTGGGTTAGAGAAGTCCTGCACTAAGGTAAGTAAGGTAAGTCACTGGAGGAGCAAACCAGTGAGGACGAGTTCCATTTTGGAACTTTAGGCGTGGTCTAACTTAGACCCACTTGGGTGATCTAAGTTGAGGCCTGGTTAGATCCTGGTCTGGATTGACAGGATCTAATTAATTTTAAATAGTCTGTATTTTAGTATATTTTATTATTATACTAAATCTATTTTATAGAGTTTATTTGGTATATGGATAAAATTAATTTTGCATGTGAACTCTGCAAAATTAATCTTCATTATTATTTATTTTTCTAATCTGAAATTTTATTAAATGATAAAATTATTCCTACAATAATTATTTAAAGAGGATAAAATTTTTTATAAAAATAATATATATATATATTATTTGAATTATTCTTTGATCCTAGATAAGATAAACTACTAGGTGTGAATCAAGTTTTGTGCTTTTTTAAACATTTGCAGATCTAGATAAATTTGATAATGCCTATATAAAGCTACGGTCAGTGCATGAATCACACAACTTCGACCAACGTTATTCTTTTGCGACGGCCCGAGCTTCGACACGACCACGTCCAACTTCTGCCTGGTGTTTGGTCCTCTTGATTAACCCAGACTTCTGCTGCGGCGTGGTCCTCCAGACCAGCCCAGACTTCACCTGATGCTTCGCTAAGGTTCAACCACCATGGTCTTCCTGCCAAGTCTCCACCAACTTGGTCTTCAGCCAGTTATCATGCCATTGTGAAGATGTGGACATCTTTGAGACCCAACATATTCCACCGAGTTTCAAACTTGACATTAATGAAATTCATTTTCGACTTCATGGTTGTAAACCATTTATCCCTTTCTAAACTTTTCAAAAAAAATTCATGATCAGTAGTTTACTCATGCTCGACAAGTGACACATCATCTGATTCACTTACGAGAAATCCATATTTCTCTGGAATATTACGTGTCCTACTGATTTGCGAAGAGGTTGTGTCTCAATAGGTTCAGCCGATAGCTCATCATTATATGCAATCGGTTGTGGCTCACGACTAGGTGTCTCATTTATGTCTATTTGAGTCTCTTGAACTTCACGAAGTTCTAACTCAGCTCCCACTGTTTCCTACAAGAGAAACTCTTCCAGGAATACGGTATGACGTGAAACAAACGCTTTTGTTCCATGAGAGAATATAATTGGTAACCCCTCGTTTCCTTAGGGTATCCAATAGATATTTATTAGATTTAGCCTACAGCTGATCTGATACAGTCCTCTTCACGTAATCGGACAACCTCATATTTCCAATTAAGATAAACAAGATTTTAGTATTCTATATCTCGTATGGAGTAGCAGAGACCACCTTGGTTGAGACTCTGTTTAACAAGTAAACAGTTGTCTCAAGTGTGTTGCCTAAAATGTTCTTGGAAGAATAGCATGATTTATCTTTAACCTCACCATGTCCAACAAGGTTCGGTTTCGCCTCTTAATACCCCATTACGCATAAGGCAAAGTCCACTGAGACAATATTCGAGCACGTTTGTTGTTTTCGAGCACGTTTGTTAATTGATTATCTTTTCGAGCACGTTTGTTGTTTGTTTCGATATTGAATGCTTTGTTCGAAATATCTAACACGTAGATACTATTACTTAATATTTCGGTCTCATAAAGAACTCTATTTCAAATTAGGTAACAACAATTGTTGCCTAAAATCAAATATGACCCTTTTCTATTTAAACAAGAAATAGAAAGGATATTCTTTATTAAAACCAAACATAGTAATAATTTTCAAACAAGTCTTTTACTGTTCCTTAGGCTCTATGTTATTACATATATAGGAGTTGCACCTAGTATCCAATACTCGAGTGAAGACTCTAGATAAATTTTGTAATTTTAGATTTTGAGAACAATTCCCAAAATCCTATACCAGTCCTGAAGGTTAGGGTTCGTCAAATTGTCGGTATCCTAAATTATGTGCAATAAAAGATAACATGCATAATCAATTAAATCTAGAAATACAATCAAGTAAATAAGAGAGATGATTTACAATATATTTACATACATTAATTTGATCCCATTTATTTCACGAATTCAAAAGCCCTTACTTTGAATTCGGGAGATTATAAGTATTCTCCAAACGGGTTGATATCCATATATAGATAAGAACAACCTTGGAGAGAGTCCAACAAGCCATTCTTAGCTACAATGGTAGGTATCATATACCGATTATGTATCGTGTATACATAACTATCACATTATGCTATCAACTAATTGAATATTCGCATAAACATCGGGTTGTTAACACATTACACGTATACATCATATGTATAACATCCGACTTCACCTCTATCCGCATTGACCTTGGAGAGAGTCCAACAAATCAATGCTTTAAGTTAAAACCAGCCCGTTAATCGTGAGATCATATCTCGATGGTTATAACATGTTTAATTTCAGGCCGGGCTTGGAGAGAGTCTAACAACCCAAACAAGAAATTAAACTCCGGTTCTAACCATATTAACAAAAAGTGTTAACTTTAATTATTTATAAGGGATTTCCAGGTCTCATCCTCTTTTCATGTAAACAATAAATTATCTGCATGACATGACAATAAATGGCATAACATAATTAATGTAACTAATCATGACAAATTATATGATATGACATAATTAATGCAACTAATTATGATTATTTCCAACTATAGTTGTCGTAAATCTAATTTAATAAAATATAGTAAAGAATCTGTTTTCACAAATTAAGATTCTTTAATTAGATTAGGAAATAAATCTCCTTATCTAATCATATATTTTATTTTAGAAAATATAATATTTAATTAAAAAATCAAATTAATTAGGAAACAAATTTCCTAATCAAAATTTCTTAACAAATTAGAAAATTCTATAATTAGAAATCAAATTTTAAATCTTAATATTTTCTTTTAAGAATTATAATTCTTAATTATGAAAATCTAATTAATTAGTAAATAAATTTCTGAATACGAAATTTTTTAACAAATTAAGAAACTTCTATAATTAAAAATTCTAAATTAAATTATAAAATTTCTCTATTTTAGGAAATAAAATTTTAATTAGAAAATCTAATTAATTAGGAAATAAATTTTCTAATATGAAATTTCCTAACAAATTAAAAAATTTCTATAATTAGAAATTTGAAATTAAAATCTCAAAATTTTCTAAATTTTAGGAAATAAAATTTTAATTAAGAAAATCTAATTAATTAGGAAACAATACAAAATTTCTTAACCAATTAAGAAATTTCTATAATTAGAAATTCAAAATTAAAATCTAAAAATTTTCTAAATTAAATTTATGATTAACTACTACATGTAAAACCATTTTACGCGTAGGCCTTACACAACCTGGCTATGATACCACTGTTGGGATCGTCTTAATGCAATGCACATGTTTACACGTTTCAGAAACGTGCACAGCGGAAATAAAGAAATAATTAAAATTAATTATCATCACACATGCATGCATAAACAAGAATTAACAACATACAAAGTGTGGCAGTAAATTAAAATTTTACAGAATAGTAAATTATTCTATGCCTTTTCGATGACGGTTGAGCGGTGTTGATATCAATCGAGCATTTCTCGTCGGAGTCCTGCCTCTACTGGTGATCCACGCCACGTCTAGACGGCTTCGGAAGCCACGAGTCACGTCTTCTTCTTCGGTACTAGCCGATGATCGATGATAATCGAATCGAGAGAAGCCTTATTCCAAAAATCATGCAACAACGTTTGTCGCGATCATTCCGGGGCTTTCTAACTATCACCGAAAATCATATTTTTGATGTAGTTTTGGTGGTCAATCATTAACTGCCGATTTAGGACAAATTGATTGGAACCTTTCCGACGTTGATGGAAAATTTTTGAAAACTTCGTAAGCTTCCGCGAAATTCACAAACAACAATCGATCGATCAGGTTTTTATTGGTTGAAAAATATCTAATAATTAAAAATAATTTCCAACTATTGAACATCGATTTTGACAGTAAAATCCTAATTAAATCATTCCCTCTTCTTCTTTCTTACATAGACGAATAGAACAATATTTTTCTTTTCCACATGGCATCTTCTTCGGTAGGTCAACGCCCCGAAAGGCAATGGGAGGCCAGTGATGCTCATGATCCAGAACCCAGAAACAACAGGCAAATCAGCCATTAGGGTTCCTGCATTCATCAACGCGAAGAGGAAGACAACAGTGGCGGCAGAAGCACAAAGCAGAGCACACTGGTGCTCTGGTTTCTCTCGGTCGGCAACGTGGAGCAGAGCAACTCGAGAGGAAGAAGGAGATGGCCACCGGCTATGGTTTTCTGTGCCAATGACTCTCTGACGAGCAGCGAGGCGTGGCGATGAATGACTCACCTCAGCGCCACATGCGTGCTCTTCGGCGATTCCCTCACGGGTACAGGAGAAGAACAGGGCAGCGTATCCCTAACTCACATTGGCGGTGATTGGAAAAACAAGAATAGGAGAAGGAGAGGAAACCCGCGGCTAGGGTTCTTCACACCTTGACGCGGCGGTGGGAAGAAGATGAACAGGAACGCCAAAAACCCAAAATCGCGAACCCTATTTTATTGAGTAACAGTGCCAGCGGGTTGGGTATGAACTGGGAGGAGAGAAAACCTAAACCGGATACAATCTTAAATCAAGCTGAACCGGATTTAAGTTTACTGTAGCGAACTAGTTTACAATCGGTTCGCTTGATTCACTGACCAAATGACCTCAGATTTGACTCAAATTAATTTTGTTCAATTCGTCTTCGCAAGACGAATTTATTCATCTCTTTCATTTTGCTAAAACCTTTTCCATCATGAATCAAATCAAGTTAGTTCAATTCGGTTCAAAATTGAATCATTTGGTTCACTAACCAAATGACCTCTGATTTGAATGAAAACAGTTTCGTTCATTTTGTCTTCATAAGACAAATTCCATCATATTGTCCTTTGTCTGTTCTAACCAGACTTTATTTCTCTCATTCTGAGAATCAAATTCTCAAACTCGTTTTAAGTCCTTCGGAGAACTTGTAGTGCATGTGACCCAATAGGTTCCCGATTATGTTGGTTGTTCGTAATTAATCATTAATTATAGAACGATCATGAGTGGCACCTAATAGTACATCATGATCCCCAATTGATCGAAAAATCAACAATTGATTCCAGAACATCTTCTAAACCTTTCAGCAGCTACACTGAATCGTGCCTCGTTCCTTTCACTGTTTTATACCCGCTTGGTTCAGGACATGGTCTATGTGTCGGTCCGCACTAGGTTGACTACATCACACCTAGCTCAAGCTGCTTTCTTGTCCTGTGGATTCAAGCTACTTGTACATATGTCCAAGAGTACCATACTCTTGACATGCAATGCTTTGGCCAAAGACTTTTAGTAACAATCCTGACAAGCAGTCGCAAGGTATACGTCTCCTTTTCCAAGGAGCGGTGAATCCTCTTTGGGCTATTCAAACATCTTCGGGCACTTCGATTTATACCTATCATCTCGGGTCCACACCTACTCGGAGATGTTTGCTTAAGATGTCAAAGTATAAGCTTATGTGACCAAGGTGACTTGAATACCGCAAGTCAAAGGAAACTCGCACTTAAGCTGCACTGAGATCTTCATTGACATATGTATCGAACCATATGAAGTCTCAAGGCAGGTCACTCCAATGAACTGGTTACCTTTAACCAACATTCACGTTTAACTCTCAACATCCAATATCTCTAGTAGTGAGATCGGCTGCTTGGCTAACCAAGGAGTTCAAACGTGCTAGTCTCGATAGAATCGATGACGTCTGTGCTCATCAATTTCTCGAACAGGGATAATTTTAATACATTCATAATTGCACATGTAGAGATGCTCACGAGTTGTGATCCAATCATAAATTCTCTCATGCTATGAATCGTATTACGGACATTCAGTATTCGTGTTTGAGATCCACTCAAACACATATGGAATGTGTACTCAAATAGTAAATTGTTATTTATCCAATAAATAGTATAACCATAGCTCAGGACTTTTAAATCGGCGAATTGTTTAGTTACTTTCTTTCAGTCTTTACTTTATTCATTGTTATTATATTTGGACTGTAAGACGGGTTTCTTCGCCTCCAAACAACATTCGTAAAGGAGACCATTAGTGGGCAGGCGCCTTTCGTACATAGGCCTTGGACGTACTAACTTTGAGGAGTTAGGAACCAAGTAAAAAATCCACATGTCTCTGTGTTTTGTTTCTAATATCCGCTGCAAGTTTTTCTGATAGAACGAATGAACGAAAAAGTGAAGAACGCGCTATTTACCCCCCCCCCCCCCTAGCGCGTTACAAAATCCTATAAAGTCATCATAGATTAATGATACATAAGTGAGACTGTATTGACAACAAATAAATTGTATCAAAGGTCAACAGACATGTATCAAGCAACGAGTGAAATAAAGATATCAACAAGGTAACTAACATGAGTAATCAGGATAACAACAGAATAAATAATAGTAACAGGTTATACTAAGTCAAGCACTATGAATGAATCATGTATTGACCAAGTATAGGGGTACCCACCTGATTTGATAAACGTCAATAAAAGAATTACCAGAAAAATATAAAACTCTACATACAATACTAAATACAACAATACATTAAATTTTTACCTAAAAACAACCCTAACCACAATTCAATTAAAACTATAATCCAATTGGATTCATAATCCAATTGTTACCTCCAAATCCTACCAACCTAATCCAATCCAACCCATCCAATTAACTCATGCTAATTAAACACGAGTTAAACTCATTTCAATTGATCTTCAACCGAATCTAAACCAGTGATTAAATCAAATTGATACCAGTTGGTTTAAACTCAAGCTAAGGATCAAATACCATTTAACTGATCCAACCCAACCTTAACTATTATTAACCTAATCAAACTAATTAGGTTCATGTCAACACTTACAACAAAGTAAACCCTAAATCCATTAACCTTAATCGAATTAAATGGAATAGCAACCCCTAATAGATTTCAACATTAAACCTAGCATCAAGATCCAAGAACAGATCCATCAAATCCAATAAATCCATCAGATCAACCCCAATTTCAATCAACACTCCATAAATTCAACATCAACAGATCAATCCAGAAATAATAACAGAACAATCCTAACCTAACTAACCCTTAGATCAACATCCATTCCATCGGGACAGAACAAGACAATCCAAGAAACCTTGATCAAACAGTAACTAATCATTTGGAAATTAACATAGAATTAAACCTAATCAGATTCAAGATTTACCTCAGATCAGATCCAATACCTTGCAAATCAAGCTTCAGCTCCACCCTTCGCTGCTGAAACCCACCCCCCCCCCGATCTGACCAAATTACAGCAAATCGAGCTATGGATAGAAATCTCAATCAGGAGATTCAAAGAAATCCCAATGAGTTTCACAGCTTGAACCGCCGCCACCCGATCGATCCCAGCCACTCTCGGCGAGAACCAAGCCTCAACGATCAAAGCCCCTAGTACGACGCTTCACCTCAGCTTCGGCACCGGCGTTGGGGAAGATCGCTCGTGCATCGGAGAAGAAGAAGGAGAGGCAGCGATCGGAACAAAGGAAGGAAAATCACGATTGGGAATGTACAGTGACCACGATTTTTGAAGCTTGCTTAACGGGTTTCGGGGTTAACCCGACCCGAACCCAAAACCCAATATCACATGGCTGGTTAATTGGGCTCAAATTGGGCTTTAATTGGCTAAATGGGTTGAGCCAATTAAACTCCTAATTGTGCTAAGGATTTGTTTAAATTAACCCCTTGAATGACTTCATTAATCCCCCTTAATCCATAACAATTAGGGTTAATTTGTTTACAAATAACCCCTACAATTTCTCATATTTTACATTCTCCCCCACTAACAAAAATTTAGTCCCTAAATTTATTATCTTCATACTACGGTGCAGAAATATCATAATAATTAAATCATACCTCAAGTAAATAGATGAGGGTATCGAGCCCGGATAGCATCCTCTAGCTCCTAAATGGCCTCCTCATCTGTATGATGATGTCATCCGACTTTTACAAGTCGAATGATTTTGTTCCGCAACTATCGCTTCTTATGGTCAAGAATCCGCACCGGAATCTTCTCATAAGACGTGCTCGACTAGAGAGGAACAGGTACTTCCTTCAGAATATGCAAAGGATGAGGTACGTATTTCCACATGATAAAAACATGAAATATGCTATGAACACCAGAAAATGCCAGCGGTAATGTCAGGCGATATGCTACCTCGCCAATCCGCTCCAATATCTCAAATTGTCCAATGTAGCGCAGAGCCAACTTCCCTCTCAATCCGAACCTCTTCACCCATTTCATGGGTGATACACGTAAGAACACATGATCTCCCACAGAAAACTCCAACGGCCAACGTCTCTGATCCGCATAACTCTTCTGTCAATCCTGAGCCTCTGACATACGTCGTTTGATAACAATTAACGCACAAGCTCGGCATCCTGTTGAATACCCTACGGACCCAATAGTTGTCTCTCATCAACCTCCTCCCACAACACCGGAGATCAGCAAGGTCTACCATACAAAGCCTCAAATGGAGCCATCTAAATAGTAGAATGATAGCTGTTGTTATACCCAAACTCCACTAGATGCAAGTGATCCTCCCAACTACCGTCGAAATCCATAACACAGGCTTTCAGTAAGTCCTCAAGAGTTTAAATGGTGTGCTCTGACTGGCCATCTGTCTGTGGATGGAATGCTGTGCTAAAGTGAAGCTCTATATCCTGTGCCAGCTATAGACTCTGCCAGAACCGCGAGGTAAAATATGGATCTCTATCCGAAATAATACTCACAGGTACTCCATGAAACTTAACGATTTTTCTGTAATACAAATCTGCCAAACGATCCAGTAAATCAGTCCGACGTATCGGAAGAAAATGAGCGAATTTAGTTAATCGATCAACAATTAACCTAGCTGGTCTCTGGTGTTTAGCCTTCACCTGCTGACACATTAAACACCTCACAACAAAGTCTGCTATATCTCTCTTCATGTCATGCCACCAATAGGAGCGCTTCAGGTCCTGATACATACGAGTACCACCCGGATGTATTGCAAACCTAGAATGGTGTGTCTCCTGTAATAATTCCTCTTTCACTAGATGTTGCTCTGGAACATAAAGTCATCCTCAGAACTGAAGTATCCCATCTGTGTCATAAGAAAACTCTGACTGCTGTCCGGAATCCACCCTGCTGCAGATAAACTAAATATGTTGGTCGCTAGTCTGTGCCGACTTAATCTTCTCTACTATGGGTGACTTCGCCATCATAGAAATCAACACTCATCACTGAGTCTCACTAAGCTCCTCCAATCCCATCTCAGAAAACTATCGGACAAGATCAATAACTGTCACCCACTGACTAGCCAGAATCCCACGAGATTCCTAGCTTAGTGCATCAGCAACCACATTCGCTTTCCCTGGATGGTAGATACTCCATCCAATGTCTCTGTCTGAGGTTCAGCTCCTTTTGAGTGAACAGATACTTCAAACTCTTATGATCAGTGAAGATCTCAAAAGTAACTCCATACAAATAATATCGTCAAATCTTCATAGCGAAGATAATAGCAGCAAGCTTTAAATCATGAACAGGGTAGTTCTTCTCGTGATCTTTCAGCTGATGAGAAGGGTAGACAACCACCCGATCACACTCATCAATACTGCACCCAATCCCTAGAATGGTGCATCAGTATACAGTATGAATCCGTCTTCACTGGAAGGAATCAACAATATCAGAACACTCACTAACCACGTCTTAAGCTCTGAAAGCTAGTCTCACAAGCCTTTGACCAAATGAATTTCACCCCCTTTTTGGTCAGACGAGTCAACGGTGTAGTAATACGAGAGAAATCCTCTACAAATCTCTGGTAATATCTAGCCAAACCTAGAAAACTACGGACCAGTTGAACTGTCTTCGGCTGCTCCCAACAAGTAATAGCTTCTATCTTCTGAGGATCAACAGAAATACCCCGGCTAAATACAACGTTTCTGAGAAATTCCACAGATGATAACCAGAAAGCACACTTGCTGAACTTTGTATACAGCTGTTCACGACGTAATGCCTCTAATATAATACGGAGATGCTGCTCATGTTCTGCCTCCGATCGAGAATATATCAAAATATCATCAATAAAGACTATAACAAACCGATCTAAATACTCCAAGAAAACTCTATTCATTAGATTCATAAAGACGGCCAGAGCATCGGTGAAACTGAACGACATCACCAAAAACTCATAATGTCTTTATCGAGTACGAAAAGTTATCTTCTGTACATCCTTATCTTGTACTCTAAGCTGATGATAACCAGATCGTAAATCAATCTTAGAATACACACAGGAGCCCTTCAGCTAATCAAACAAATCATCAATACGAGGCAAAGGGTATTTATCCTTGACTGTTACCACATTCAACTAACGGTAATCAATGCATAACCTCATTGATCCGTCCTTCTTTCTGATAAATAGGACTGGGACTCCCCATGGTGAAACACTAGGACGAATGAAACCCCGATCCAATAGCTCCTATAACTGGATCTTAAGTTCCTCCAATTCCTTCGATGTCATCCGATACGAAGCCTTAGACACGGGTGTCGTGCTTGGGATTACCTCGATAGTGAACTATACCTGCCGAGAAGGTGGCAAACCAGAAAGCTTGCCCAGAAAGACATCCTGATAATCGCGGAGATACGAACATTGAAAGAACAAGAAACCCTGACTTCCTTTGCTTGCTTCAGAGACAGTAAATACCCTCGCCACCCATCGTTTAACATTCTCTGAGCTTGTATAGTAGAAATAATGAATA
This sequence comes from Curcuma longa, assembly GCF_044706935.1. Taxonomy (NCBI): domain Eukaryota; kingdom Viridiplantae; phylum Streptophyta; class Magnoliopsida; order Zingiberales; family Zingiberaceae; genus Curcuma; species Curcuma longa. The sequence goes on along the minus strand of NC_133877.1, from coordinate 8,531,438 downwards.
CTGCATCATTCTGAGTACCAACGAATTCCCAAGCGGATTGATCTCGGAAGGTAACCACTCTAGCTCGACAGTCCACTGTAGCATGATAAGTGGCTAACCAATTCATACCCAAAATAATGTCGAACTGCATCATATCCAGCACCTTAAGATCCACCGTAAGGGTATGACCCTCGAAATCCAGTGGACATCCCTTAATCTCCTGATTTGTAGTCAGCACTTCACCTGAAAATATTTTTACTTTTAAAGGACTTGAATAATTTTGCTTAAGTTTGTTCAAAACTAAATAATATCAAGTTTAGGGGGAGAGAACTAAAAATATTTATTTTTTAAAATACTGTTTGTTTTTAATCAAGTACAAGTTCAGGGAGAGCCCTAGAAGCAAGGAGAGTAAGATTTAACACTTTATGCACAACATGTTTGCATAACATTTCATAACTCTATTTCGTTAAAGATAGTAGTTTTTCTAAACTTGAAACTTGAGTTGCCATAATCAAAAAGGGGGAGATTGTTGGTGCGGGAAGCATCAAATGATCGATCCTTGATTCTGGTAATGGCGCAAGGTTCAAGTTAAGTGTGTTATTGGACTGATATGTTGATCTAGTGTGCAGGAGCACAGGCAAAGTCCTAGTTGAGGCTAGGCAAAAGATAAAGTCCTAGTTGTAGGCTAGGTAAGGAGAAAGTCCTTATCTGGAGGATCAGGCGGAAGACTTGGCAGGTCAAGTGCACCAGGTGCAAGCCCACGTAGTGTCGGAGGACTAGGAAGCATGGTCAAAGTCCAATCGGGTACGATCAGGAGGACCAGGGGGTTGGTGAAGTCTGGGCAGTCAAGAGGATCGAGTCACAACATCAAAATCCTAGAGGCCAAGGACAAAGCTGAGCAGAAAACCCAACAAGCCTGAAGGACTTGGTTGGCAAAGTTAGGTAAACTCTCCCGAGAGAAGTGGGTCAGGACGCGTTCTCGAAGAGAACAATAGGCGTTGATCTAACCCAAGATTTCACTTGAAATCTAAAGTTAAGATCAAGAAATAGTTTGCAGAACTGATTCTTCAACCTATTTTTATATATTTTGAAGCTAACTTGTAATGCAAGTTGGAGACGTGTAGTCTTTGATTCCGAGCAACTTTATCCAAGGATCGGACGTTCAGGTAGATTGGAATGTTGATTCCAGTCGACTCAAGCTTGATAAGCGCAGCGGAAGTCGAAGTCTATCAAAACCCTCCACGTCAGCTTGGAGTCAATCGGAATGGTGATTCTAGTCGACCGAAAGGCCGAGTCAGCCGCGGAGAAAGTGGATTATGGTCTACGTGGGATCGACCCAAATAGGCATTCTAGTCGACCGGAAGGTGTTATAAAAAGGACTTCGACCAGAGGCTTCGAACAATCAATTCAGTGCTTCCATGATCAAGTTACGTTGAGCCAACGGCGCCGCCCTAAGCAAGCAGCAGTATCCATCCAAGCCGTCATAACATCGGAATCACGCCAAAAATACAATCTTCAAAAGCTCCGAAGTTGGTAACGATTTAATTGTTATTACATTCTGTTAATACGATAAAGTGTTAATTTATCATTGGTTTTGTAATCGTTACAACTTGTTTTCCGTAAGGAAACAAGTCTTATAGTGGATTGCCCTTACGAAAATGATCACAGATCGTGGGCCTTGGAGTAGTAGCCTTCGACTATGAACCAAGTAAAAAAAAAAGTGTCTTCTGTGTTGTGTTTTTTTACATTACTAAATTTCCGCTGCAATCTGATTTAAGAAGTCATAAAGCTCAAATTTCTGAAACTGGAAAAAACGCTTTAAGCGCTATTCACCCCTCTAGCGCTTACACGATCCTACATTGGTTGCCATGGTGCATGGTTATGGCCCTTAACCCCGATGTGCTTATGGTTGTGTTGTGCATGCATGTTGTAATTCATAATACGACCTATTTGTCATGTCTTTCTCTCTATTTTTCTAGTTGTAAAATAGATTTAGACTCAAATGTAACTCAAGTATTCTTATTTTATAATGAACAAAATGAGAAAGTCCATTGGAGGATAAAGTTATAAGAAGGATGTTGTCGACACATGATAACCAAAGGAAGCACTTGGAGAAGATGTTATCCCTAGGTTGACAATTCGATTTTCTCATTGGCTTGAGAGGATTGTAGAATATGGACCATAAACATGTCACATTTAAGCTTATATGTTGATATATACTATGTGTGTATGTGAAGCATATTAGATAATAATTTTATCTTAATTAAGTCAACTCGATATGCCTACCAAAGTCTTAGGTAAAATATTACCTACCTATCATATTAAGTTTTGGGCGATTAACCATAGCTAACTCAAGGTGAGGTATGATGAGTATCTTATCTCACATGAATTTGTAGCTATTGGGTATAGCCATCAA
>NC_133877.1:8518805-8528943 GCF_044706935.1 Curcuma longa | reverse complement strand
CGTCGAAGGCTCTGGTAAGGGCCTGCGTTACAGAAACTTTCTCACGCGGGCGTGCGATGGCCGAGCTAGGGCATTCGACGACGGCGGCGGATTGGTTAGGTTTCCATGGCGATTCCTCTGTTTTTAAAGGAGATCATGATTTTGTGGTGTCGGGCAAAGAAACAACCCGAAAACAAAAACCCTAAACCCAGATTCAACCACTGTAGCGAACCGGACCGGGTTTATTTTGGATTTACTGTAGCAAACCAATTTCAAAACTAAATCGCTTGGTTCACTAAACAAACAAACTCTGATTTGACCCAAACTAATTTTGTTTGTTTCATCTTCTCAAGACAAAGCCCCTCATCGCTTTCGTTTTATCAAAACCTCTTCCATCATCAATCAAGCTGAGTTGGTTCAATTTAGTTTAAAACTGAATCATTTGGTTCACTAACCAAACGACCTCTGATTTGAACGAAATTAGTTTCATTCTTTTCATCTTTATAAGACGGATTCCATCATATTGTCCTTTATCCATATTGTCCTTTATCTGGTCCATCCAGACTTTATTTCTCTCATTCTGAGAATCAAATTCTCAAACTTGTTTTAAGTCCTTCAGAGAACTTGTAGTGCGTGTAATCCAATAGTTTCTCGGCTATGTTGATTGTCTATAATTAACCATTAATTACAGATCGACTGTTTGGTTAACCAAAGAGGCTAAACATGCTAGTCTCGACAAAATCAATAACATCCGTGTTGATCAATTCCTCAACTAAGAATAATTTTAATACATTTATAATTGCACATGTAAAGATGCTCACGAGTTGTGATCCAATCACAAATTCTCTCATGCTCTGAATCGTATTGCGGACATTCAGTATTTGAGTTTAAGATCCAATCAAACACATAGAAAATGTGCACTCAAATAATGAATTGCTATTTATTTAATAAATAGTATAACCATAAGGCGATTGCTTTAGGACACCTCTCAAATCTAATAGACTCCCACTTCGCCAAAGGCCAATCGCTATGGTATCTAATACCACACGTCTCTATATATTCCTCAAAATTACTTTGAGGTAGAGATTAAAAGGATCCGCAAGGTTCCTTTCGGTAGAATTCTTCTCGATTGTATTTCTCTTCTACTAATGATCTTTCTGATCAATTGATTTCGTCGAAGCACGTGTTTGGATTGATGGTGAGACTTAGGTTCCATCGCTTGCACGATTGCTCCATTGTTGTCGCAGTAAGCAAGTAACGCTTCAACAATAGTTGGAACCATTCTAAGTTCCAAAATGAACTTCTTGATCCAAACTATTTCATTTGATACTTCATAAGTTCCAATGTTGTCTTATTTGAAACATTTCCAACTTATTACGCCATAATTTAAAATGAATATGTACCTAAAATGAGACTCGGATTCATCCTAGTTTGTCCGGTAGCTAACATCAGTATACCCGCGTGTAATCATATCACTTTCTCCATGTACCAAGAATAAATCTTTATTTTCTCGCAAGTACTTTAAGAATTATCTTGGCAGCTGCCCAATGATCCATTCCTGGATCTGGCCGGTATCCGCTTATGACACTCAGAGCACATGATACATCGGGCCTCATACACATCATAGTGTACATGATTGATCCTATTACCGAAGCATAAGGAATCTAACTCATGTAAATCCTTTCATCTTTTGTCCGTGGACACGTAGACTTCGAAAGGTGAACCTTTCTTGGATTCAAGCATGCTAAACCTCTATTAGCACCTTGTTTATATGTGTAGATTGAGAAAGACCATGCAACCTCTTCGATCTATCTCTATAGATCTTAATCCCAAGGATTCAAGCCACTTCTTGTTGGCGTTTGGATCTCCGTCCTATGATCCGGATTCTATCCGCTCTGAAAAGCCCCCATAGGACTTCTATGCGTGGATCAATTGACAAAGTCTACAAAAGACCAAGTCAATCGATCCTTCAGGATCGCCGATTCCTAAATTATTATCTACGGTTTATTTAACTAATTCTAGAAAATTTAAAAAACTGCGAAAAAATATAAAATTTACCAGAACCTCGAAGATGACCTCGGAGCCTTCCGTTGTATTCCTTTCTTCTTCCTGGACGTTGGGTGGACAACGATCTTCCAGAAATAAGGACTGCAACTCCGGATGAAGAACCTTGGATCTTGTCTCTTCTTCTTGCTGCAACTTCGCCTTGTCACGTTCCCTTGCTTAGATCCGGCCACCACTTGGACAAAGAGGTTCGGCCACCTCAAGAGAAGAAGGGGAAGGGGCGGTGGAAGAAGAAGAAAAAGAAAAGGAGAAGGGAGAGGGGCTAGGGCCGGCGGCACCAAGGAGATACACAAAAGAGCTAGTCTTTCTAAATTATAGAAACTTCTTGAATCCTGGCCTTTAGATTTCCTTGCTTGGTTTCCAGCCGTTAGATCTTTTCGGAAATAATTAAAATAATTATTTCCAACCTTATCTATTATGGCCGGCCACTAATTATTAATTCCATGAATTAATTCTATATTAAAAGGAAATAAAACTTAAACCGAAGAGATCTCATCCATCGGATGCAACTTAATCTCATCTAACGGTTACGATATAATCTCCTATAATATAACTTGATCTCTTCGATCCAATGGCCATGATTAGATCACTTGGGCGTGTGGTTCAATGAACCATATCTGGTTCATCGTGAACCGGTCATTTTTAAAACCGAACCGGATAGATCTCGTCCATTGGAGACGACTTAATCTCATCCAACGGTTCTAATCTATTCTCTTCTATTCCTCTTTATTTATTTTGATCCAATGGATGCAACTTGATCTAATCCTACGGATACAAGCTGATCTCATCCATAAACTCATCCTACGGTCGAGAACTAACCTCATCCAACGGTTGAGATCTAAATCTCATCCGACGGCTGAGAACTAATCTCATCCGTTTGATTGCATCCTTTTGAAGATGTCTTTAGGCTACAGTGGGGACCTCCAGGAGGTATTGGATCTGGCCTTCTGATGGGTTTCGGATCCTGTATTCAACCCCGAATACACACCTACATCCATCAACAACGATCCATTCCACTAGAGGATCATTGTTGCACTACCAATCCAATCCCCATATTACATTATGGGTTCCTTCTTATTATTTTATGCATTGCTCCCCGTGTTTAAGATATCGTATGTCCGTCAATTATCTGAGTTCACTGACAACTCAATAATCGACATCTAAGACCTTGAATAGTACCACTCAACCTTATTGTCAGCCGGACCAAGTCCACTTGTAAGATTTTACTTGACAATCCTTATGAGCTCTTCAAGGGGACATCATCAGCCCTACTGGGACACGGATTCCTTCTATAATTAATGGCACACCGTATAGATAGCAACATCACCCAACTTACCGAGAATATTTGATCTGACGGAAAGATCTCACCCTTTGGTAAATCAAAGCAATAATTACTAACTATAGGTGCCCATTTATTACATCGGGATTAAGAGTGCATAAGTATAATAACAGAGGTCTTATTCAATTTGTGAGTCAGAGTAAATCGAACAACCTCAATGGTCCTACTCAAAACACACAAAGTGCACTAGTGTAATTCTATAGTCAAGACAGACAGTCACCGAATTACACTACAACCGATGGGTTGTCCAATACCATCTTGGTTGTGAGCCTTAGTTTATAATTCACAAGTGATAATCATGGTCTTCTGTGTCTCACAGACACCAAGTTATCTACAATGTGAATTAAGAGGACTGCACTATTGCAATCATTTGACCAGAACATGATATCTATTTCATAAATGTTTATACACAAAAGAGCTAGTCTTTTCAATATGTCTTTCATGGAGAACATTTGACTATATCGTTTGAACTGCAGAATAGGCATATCATTTTTCATCATTAATATGTCATCAACATACGATCGCACTCCCACTAACCTCTTTATACACAAAGGGTTTATCGGATTTTGTGAGAAATCAAACTATTTGATTGCCTCATCAAAATGGATATTCCACCAAGTTCCAAACTTGGCTTCAATGAAATCCATTTTCGACTTCATGGTTGTTATCCATTTATCCCTTTCTGAACTTTTCAAAACTTTTTCATGATCGGTAGTTTACTCATGCTCGATGAGTAACACGTCATCTGATTAACTTACGAGAAATTCATATTTCTCTGGAATAATATGTGTCATACTGGATCTATGAAGAGATTGTGTCTCCAAAGATTCAACCGATGGATCATCACTATGAGTAATCAGTTGTGGTTTTTGATTAGGTGTCTCGTTAATGTCTATTTGAGTTTCTTGAACTTCACAAAGTTCTAACTCTACTCCCACTGTTTCCTGCAAGAGAAGCTCTTCCAGGAATACGGTATGACGTGAAACAAACGCTTTTATTTTAGGGAAGAATAAAATTGGTAACCCCTCGTTTCCTTAGGGTATCTAATAAATTGACATTTATCAGTTTTAGCTTTCAGCTTATCTGATAAAGTCCTCTTCACGTAAGTAGGACAACCTCATATCTTCAAATAAGATAACTAAGGTTTTACTATTCCATATCTCGTATTGAGTAGCAGAGACCACCTTGGTCGAGACTCTGTTTAACAAGCAAACAGTTGTCTCAAGTGTGTTGCCTAAAATATTCTTAAAAGAATTGCATGATTTATCTTTAACCTCACCATGTCCAATAAGGGTCGGTTTTGCCTCTCAAATACATCGTTACACTCGGATGTATATAGCGGAGTCCTCTGAGACAATATTCCATTGACTCTAAGATAATCTTGAAACTCTTGACTTAAGTATTCAACACCTCGATCAGATCAAAATGTTCTAATTCTCTTGTCAAGCTATTTCTCTACTTCAATTCTGAATTCTTTGAACTTTTCAAAGTCCTCAGATTTGTATTTCAATAAATACATATATCCTAATCATGAACGATCATCAATAAATGGTAATGAAGTAGTTATAACCTCCTCATGTTTGAGTTAACATTGGACCAAACACATCGGAATGTGTTAAGGCCATGTAACTCTCCCACTAGTTTCCCTTTCCAGTAAAAGGTAATTAATTATCTTTCCATTAAAGCATGATTCGTATGTATCAAATGAATGTGATTCAATTGATTCTAAACTGCCTACTCTTTGGAGTTCGGTCATGCGTTTCCTGCTTATATGGTCAATGTTGATGCAGTCTGACCCGAGTCAGACCTGAGTCTGTTTTGTTGTTTGACAAGTAATGATGGATTAAATACAAAAGATTTAAGTTTAGTTTTACCCGAACTAGTTGGGTTAGTCGAGTCAAGTTTAAGCTTACCCGGGAAGAAGTCTATCTTAGTCGAGAGACATAAAGCCGGGAGAAGTGAAGACGAAATCGGGAGAGATAAGTTTTGCCCGAGAGAAGTAAGATCTTGCCCGGCAAAGAGATTAACTTCGTCGAGAGGCGTTTGGCCGGGAGAAGGAAAGCCGAGAGAAGCATATCAGGGAGTTGTTTACCTGACTTGGAAGTGCCCGGGAATTGATCTTATGGATAAGGGCTTGCCCGAGAAATAGGCTATCCTGGTAAGGATAGGTGAGACCGGAAAGAAGATAACAATGGCCGAGAGAAAGGGAGAAAGGAAGCAAGAAGTGAAGGGGTAAAAACTGGTTTTTTGCTGGAACGGGAGAGAGGAGAAGGAAGGCTTCTGCTAATCGACCACATGGTCGATCAGCTGAGACTGGTCGATCGAATCTGATCGACCAGTGGTCGACCAGTTGTGCCTGATCGACCACATGGTCGATCAGCCATAGGTGATCGACCATGTGGTCGACCACCAGGCGTGGTTTAGTTTAGTTACTCCCCAACTCTTCCCTGATTGATTTTTGAGTGCATTCCGAAGTTCTAGGAAGTCCGTCTTGACCGGGAACTTGGTACTTATGAGAGAACGAAGAGAGCTTTAGTAGTTCTTGTCCGAGTTGGTCCAGAAGAAGCCTTGATGGCTTGGGACCGAGATGGCCGAGAGTTTGGTGCTCATGGGCGATTGGAGAGAGCTTGGGAAGCTTGTCTCTGGATGGTCCAGAAGGAGTCTTGGTGACTCAGGACCATAGGAGCTTGGTGCTCGTGGGAAAGGAGGGAGCTTTTGTAGCTTATCCCCTGGATGGTTCAGGAGGAGCCTAGGTGGCTCAGAACCGGATTGGCTAGAGCTTGGTGTTGATGGCCGGGATGGTCCGGGAGAGCTTTGGTAGCTCGGCTCGGGACCGTGAGCTTTGGTAGCTCGATCTCAGGGAGCCTTGGTGGCTCAGAACCTGATTGGTCCAGGAGAGCTTTGGTAGCTCGGCTCGGGACCGTGAGCTTTGGTAGCTCGATCTCAGGGAGCCTTGGTGGCTCAGAACCTGATTGGTCCGGGAGAGCTTTGGTAGCTCGGCTCGTGACCGTGAGCTTTGGTAGCTCGATCTCAGGGAGCCTTGGTGGCTCAGAACCTGATTGGTCCGGGAGAGCTTTGGTAGCTCGGCTCGGGACCGTGAGCTTTGGTAGCTCGATCTCCGGGAGCCTTGGTGGCTCTGAACCGGATTCCTCAAGAGGAGGGCCTTGGTGGCTCGATCTCTTGATTCCAAGAGGAGGGCCTTGGTGGCTCGGTCTCCTGATTAGTCCGAGAAAGTTTTGGTAGCTTTGCTCGTGACCTGGACTTTAATGTTTTATCCATCCTTATACTATGTTCTTGTGCTGGAATGTTTTAATGCTACTTTTGAGTGTGCAGATATACAGGACAGGTTATGGAGGGAAATTCAAATGTATGGTGAGAGTTCCAAGGCGGGCTTCTGAGCTGTCTCTTCTGCAGGGAGAGTTCTGTGACAACGGACGGCAGCTGGTGTCAGAACAGTGTAGGGATCCGTTGGGCACAAGAACCAAGCAGAGGCTATAAGAGAAGCGAGAAGCAGCGCTGAGGAGAGAGACTCACGCATTTACTGTTGATCATCCTAGAGAGCTCACAAGCGACATTGCTGATCCTGCGAGAGCTTGATCGTGAATCAAAGAAGAGGAAATAAAAGCAACGTCCTGTGTTTGGAGGAACAGCAGCTTGCAAGTTGTTCTTGTTGGCTCTGTTAGAGCAACGTCCTGTGTTTGGAGGAACAGACTTGAGCAGCAAGTGGTTCTTGTTGTCTCTGTTGTCCAATCTTTGATTCATTGTATTCTCCTTGTCTCGTGCTTATCTTTGTATCTGTTGAGACATTCTGTGGAGAGGTTCCTCCACCGAGAAGGAGATCTATTATAGCCGGTGTTTTCGGGGTCTGATCTACCGATAGATCGAGGGATCGTCCACCTTACGGACACGCCGAGGAGTAGGAGCAGCATCTCCGAACCTCGTTAAATACCTGTGTCAAGTGTGCTGATCAGTCTTCGTGTTCTCTGATTGTTCTTTCTGCTGTGCCAACGAAGACGAAGGAAGAAAAGGTGAAAAGTGTGGACGGCTATTCACACCCCCCCTCTCTCGCCGTGTTCAAGAGATCCAACAGTCAAGACGATAATTTCGTGAGTAGGAGATTAATTGATTATCTTTTGAGCACGCTTGTTGTTTGTTTCAATATTGAATGCTTCGTTAGAAATATTTAATACGTAGATACTTATACTTAATGTTCCGGTCTCATAAAGAACTCTATTCCAAATTAAGTAACAATAATTGTTGCTAAAATCAAATAGAACCCTTTTCTATTTAAAAAAGAAATAAAAAGGATATTCTTTATTTAAATGAAACATAGTAATAATTTCCAAATAAGTCTTTTACTGTTCCTTAAGATATGTCATCACATATATTAGAGCCGCACTAATACCCGAGTGCATAAAAAAATAATATGACATTTAATTATGAAATTACCACAAGCGGAAGAGACATCATATGTCTACTTTCCTTTTATGGACTCAAGATAAAGTTTGCAATTTCGGATTTGAGAACAATTCTAAAATTTCCTATACAGTCCTAAAAGTTATGGTCAATCAAATTGTTGGTATCCTAAATTATGCACAATAAAAGATAACATCTATAATCAATTAAATCTAGAAATATAATCGAGTATAAGAGAGATGATTTGCAATGTATTTACATACATTAATTAATCTCATTTATTTTACGAATCCAAAAATCCTTACTTTGAATTCGGGAGATTATAGATATTCTCCAAATGAATTGATATCCATTTATAGATAAAAACAACCTTGGAGAGAGTCTAACAAGTCATTTTTAGCTATAATGGTAGGTATCAAATACCGATTATGTATCACATATACATAACTATCATATTATGCTATCAACTAATTGAATATTCGCATAAACATCGAGTTGTTAACACATTAACACGTATACATCATATGTATAACACTCGATTTCACCTCTATCCGCATTGACCTTAGAGAGAGTCCAACAAATCAACGCTTCAAGTTAAAGGCAGTCCACTAATCGTGAGATCATATCTTGATGGTTCTAACATGTTTAATTTCAGGCAGGGCTTGGAGAGAGTCTAACAACCCAAACAAGAAATTAAACTCCGGTTCTAACTATATTATCGGAAGGTGTTATCTCTAATTATTTGTAAGGGATTCTCAGGTCTCATCCTCTTTTCATGCAAACAATTAAATTATCTACATGACATAGCAATAGATAACATGACATAATTAATGCAACTAATCATGGCAAATTATATGTCATGACATAATTAATGCAACTAATTAAAACTATTTCCAGCCATAGCTATCATAAATCTTACATAATAAAATAAGGTAAAGAATTTGATTTCACAACTCAAAATTCTTTAATTAAATTAGGAAACAAATTTCCATATCTAATCACTTATTTTATTTTAGAAAATATAAACTTTAAATAAGAGAATCTAATTAATTAGGAGGTGTGGACCCAAGATGATTGGGTATAAGTTGAAGTGCCCGAAGGTGTTTGAATAACCCACAAAGGATTCACCGCTCTTTATAAAAAGAGACGTATACCCTACAACCGCTTGTTTGGATTGTTACTGAAAGTCTTTGGCCAAAGCAACACGTATTCTTGAACACGTGTACGAGTAACTCGAATCCTCAAAACAAGGAAGTAAGCTTGGGCTAGGTGTGACGTAGTCAGCCTAGTAGGGACTGACACACACAGACCATGTCCTAAACCAAGCGGGTATAAGATGGTGAAAGGAACGAGGCACGTTTCAGTAAAGCTGCTAAAGGGTTTAGAATTCGTTCTGAAATCAGTTATTGATTTTCCGATCAATTGGGGATCATGATGTACTACTAGGTGCCACTCATGATCGATCCGAAATTAAAGGTTAATTTCGGACGGCCAACATAATCGGAAATCTATTGGGTCACACGCATTACAAGTTTGAAAGGACTTAAAACGAGTCTAGAGATTAGATTCTCAGAACAGAAGAAATCCGGTTAGACCGGACAAAGGCAAATGATGGATTCTATCTTATGAAGATGGATTAATAGAAATCGAAAATGATCTGGTTGTTGAACCAGACAAACCGGTTTTGAACCAAAGATTAAACCAACTTGGTTTGGTTCATGTTGGAAGGCATTTTGGCAAAAAGGAAGGCATGACAGGTTTCGTCTTGAGAAGACAAAATAAATGAAACTTGTTTGGGTCAAATCAGAATTTATTTGGTTGTTGAATTAAGTGTTTTGGTTACGAACCAAATTGAACCAAATTAAACCTGATTTAAATTAAACCAAACCAGTTAAACCCATGGCATTGAACCAGGTTCAAGAAAACTCTAATACCCGGTTCAATGATGCCCCTGTCCACTTCCTCTTCTTCTCCCTCGTGTGATCGCGCACTCCCTCTTCCAAGTCTCCGCACGCACAAAAGGGAAAAAGAGATCCTCCTTCTCACGGAAGCTGGATTGGAGCTGGCACCGGAGCAAATTAGGAAGGTTTCTTCCTCCATCCGGAAAACTCGTGTCAATTAGGGAAGGAGATGAGATTTTCCTCCAATATGATTGGGCGTGTGAAGAAGAAAACGGATCGAGCCTTGGTTGAAGGTTTCGGTGCTTTAAGAAGGGTGGCCTGTTGGGATGTATACCAGAATCCTATCTATGTAAATAAACATTCTGAAATAAAAATCACATTTGGTCAATATTTGCATTTAGTTTTTATGCAAGTGTCCGTTTAGTCTATATTGTAAGTA
>NC_133877.1:8515929-8518705 GCF_044706935.1 Curcuma longa | reverse complement strand
TTGATGCAGTGTGTTTTTGTATGAGATTTTATTTATTTTCATTTATTCCCTTTATTTATTGTGTCACTTACACCCATCAAAATTAATTCTTTATTTACCAAACCTCTTTATTATCGTCCTAAGTAGTATAGAGAGGTCCGGCTCAATGATAGGATGTTTATCCTAGACAACCTGGTGTGGGGTTTATTATGCCTTATTCGTTCCTAATTATTTATAATTCATTTATTCGTAATTTAATTTACAATTAACAAAAGAATTCTAATATACAAAGTTTACATTTCTAAACCTACATTTATTACACAATGATACATTCACCTTATACAAACCAATCCACTAATAATATACATCTAAACAACACATCAACATTATCAAACAAGAATTCACACATGCTAAACTACGATAATAACTACAATCACATTTATTTACAATGCTAACAAACCTAGTTAAACATAACACTTACAACATACAACATAAATTTTAATACAACATACATTATATACATCATACATCATACAACAACACATATCTACAATACTTACAATTATACTTCATGGTTATTTACAAATGATTAACCAAGAACACTAAATTACATATGCATACACAATTTCCTATATACAATTCTTAATCCACAAGTTTTATTCATATCTACACACAACTTACATAATGTTCTTTATACAACAATTTATACATACAACATGCATTCAAAAGCATACAACAATAATAATTTAACATATAATAATATACAAACAATTCACAATCTACAATTCCCACTACATCATGTATCCTAACACATACAACAACATTCATTCACAACACTAATAAACACACAACATGCATCACTCAATCAACGCAATCTATATAGAATCATAGGACCGGTTTCACAACAACACACTTAACACAATTCCAACACCACAAGTTCAACATTAGCATGCTCTTTACAACATTTACAACCAAATGTTTCATGATACAACTTCAATTCATTGCATTCCATGGTTCAAGTTAAGAACAAGTTACAATTTTAGTACCCACTCCTAACAAACACTACATCATTGAATCACCAACACAAATAAAGCATGAACAATACAAATTCCATTCAAACCTAACAACCAATGTAGAATCACAGATCAGAATGAAGCATAATCCCATTAACTCTGCTAAACATGATATGACACACCCGAAAACATTCAATTGATTCCAATTCTATCATTCAATACTTTCCCTCATCAATCCAAACTCCAAATCATAAATCTTATCAATTGCATGAAGTGAAGAACAAAGCAACCCAGTTTTGATTCAATTATTGTAACACCACAACATCAAGTTTCACACAGTTCATTCATAAACTTCAAAACAGCATGTCATACATCAACCAACAGGGTAAGTCAACAATCTCCATGCTATCTGAAACCAAACCAAACAAGAAATTAGAATCTGCATCAGTAATTAAAATTAAGTTAGAAGTAAGGGTTAGAATGGTTAAGAATACAATTAGGGTTAGGATTAGAAATTACAATGTATTTACAGTGTAACAAGGCAGAGGGCAATTAGGCAATCGGGTTATAGTTTACAACATATACACAATGAAGGGGGTGTTGATTCGAAGCTAACAGAACAAATAGACAAAACGAAGGAAGCAGAACAGAAAAAATGGAGATGATGTAGGGAAACTTCCCTCTCCCAATCGGCACAGCACAAGGCTATCAGCAACTCTGATCGATAGCACCCAAGGGACGGCGATGCGCGCTGGAGAAACCCCTCACAGTGACAAGGTCGGAGAAGATGCAGGCAACGGACTCCTCCTCTACCCTCTGTTCGGCTGCAACCAGCAAACCAAAATCAGCGAAAACGAAAAGGAAGCCCTTACCTTGCAGTCTTCGATGAAGGATGATGTGCGACGCCAAGCTTGAGCTCTCCCTCGCATCCGAACCACATCAGCAAAGGGAATTTCTGCTCGGAATCGATGGAGGTGAAGCGCCAGGGCAACACACCGGAGAACCACCCACAGCAGCGCCTTTGTGCTAAATCCGTCGTGCACCAATGACTGGAGAACCACTCACAGCCTTCGTTCCGCGGCGACGGGGACTGGGAAGCTACCCACCTTCGAACCACGTCGGCGGCGCTCCTTCGGATCTTCGGTGCTAGTCGATTGAAGCCGCCGCCACTTCCTCTGCGCTGATCGTAGAAGAGAAGATGGTGGTGTCACGACGGCCAGAGCTCGATGGCGGCGTCGCGACGAGAAGGAACGAAGGAGAATGGAAAACCTAAGGAATTGCGAGCTCCCGTTTCTCTGAACCCTCATTTTCCTTTTAACCCGCGCGTGAACCGGTCTTATGGCTTGAACCGGGTCGGAATCATTTGAACTGTGTGGAGATGAACCGTGGTTGTTTTGAAATTGATTTGGACCTGACCGGCATTGATTTGAACCGGTTCAGCCTATTGGAATGTGGCTGAATCAAACTTGATTTGGGCTGGATCAATTGATGATTGGGGCTGAATCTCTTAAACCGAACCCATATTAAACCTAATTTGAACCAATTGATCTTGAGTCAAATTATATCCATTTTAAATCGGACTCAATCAGAGGGTTGATTTTCCTGCGGAATAAAATACAATAATTAATATCCTTAAAATTTCCATAAATTAATGTGAAAAATCTCATAAAGAGTAAAAGTCCATCTCACAAAATTAATCAGCCCAAATCCAATTTATTAACATAAAATATGATCAAATCGGTCCAAAATAACTCTAATTAAATAGACAAAAATGTCCGTTATCA
>NC_133877.1:8475058-8515829 GCF_044706935.1 Curcuma longa | reverse complement strand
TTCCTTCAAGTAAGTGCGAGATAGCTAGTCTCGACCTACCCGCATACTAGGTCTTCTCGAATGTCCTTCAACCTAGGGGCGTTCTTAAGGTGCCCATCCCTTGGATCCCTTTCAGGATCCGGTACAAGCCTTACATTAAAGTAAAATAATTTTCATATTTTCTTTTCCTTTTTCATCATGAATGTTCCTTAACATCTCCTTTCATAGCATGGTGAACATTCACATTCCATTTCTTAAAGCATGATATAACTTGGTCTCATTACTCCTAGGGTTAGTCGAATCCTTCATAGGGTCTTTAGGTTCTTGACCTAACACATAAAACTTTGATATCCTAACAATATAAGACATCATTAAATAGTGTTTGCCATCATGATAAAGATTAAACCACAACCCAATCTCCTTTAAGTAAGTTGGCCGAACCCTATGTTCATGCCAACCCTAGGTTAAACTTAACCGCATGAATACCAAACCTTCATACAAATTTAACAATTAATACTTACAACCATGGATAGTTTAAAACATATCCTCAACCCTAAATTCACATGTTGGCCGAAACTTAGATAAGCAACCTTGAGTTAGATTTTTTTTCTCCACATAAATTCTAAGTCATGCTAAGAAAAACATCAATTAACCTATACATTCTTTAGACAAGTTTAAAAACCATTTAATCTTCTTTTTCTTGATTTGGTCGAATGCTCTCAACATGAAATCCTTAGGTTTCCAACTACATGCATCTTTGAAACTTTGTAAGAAACATGTCATAGAATTTGCAACCATAACTTCATCAAAAAAAACTTAACTTAAAAGCCCTAAAACAAGTCATGACCGAAAACCTCAAAACATGATTCTTTTGGTTAGATCAATTCATATAGAGTCCTAGATCATGTTAAAAACATCTAATATCTTAAGAAGCCTTTAGATAGATTTTAACACATCTTCTAGGCCTCTAACATGCCTTGGCCAAACCCTAAAAATGGGTATCTTCATGATCTTGCAACCAAATACATAAGCATTAGGAAATTTCATAGAAACAACAATATAGAAATTTCATAAAACATAACATAGCAAATTTCATAAATACAGTACTTAACTAATATGTTGCATGTGAGGAGAACTTACTCTTGGTTCTTGAGTCCTTAGAGTTTTACCCTAACAAAGGAAGATGAAAACCCCTTTTTACTTGTTATCCTCTTGGTACTTTTCCTTGTTTCCCCCCAAGCCCTTGCTTTAAATCCCTTACCTAGAGAACTTGGTGATGAAGGACAAAAACCCTCAAGACCTCTCGGCCAAAAGAGACAAGAAAGAAAGAAGGGAGAGAAAAAGAAAACCTTGAGAACCCTTACTTCCTTTTTGCTTTCCCTAATGCTTCCAAACTTCCTTCCTAGCTCCACCTCCTTGGGAACCGTGTGGATGAAGGAGAGCTTCAAAAGTGCTCGGCCAAGAACAAACCAAAAAGAAGGAAAACAACTCTCAGTGACAAATGAGAAGGAAAGAGAATAAGTGGGGGAAGTTTCACATGGTCTCTTGTAACTCCATCACTTAATTCTCATCAAGTAACTCTTTTTTTTCTTTTAATTCTTCTCATGTAACTCCCTCCATGCAACCTTCGGCCAATGCAAGAATAAAAAGAAAAATAAACAAAAGAATTCGATGAGGAAGAAATCATGGAAAAGAAGTTTCACTTGCCCCTTTTGTAACCCCCTCCTTTAAGTTTAAGTAACTCCATTCTTTACTCTTTATAACCTCATGTAATAAAAACATAAAATGCCTTTATGATGAAGCTAACCTAACACCCAACTTCATGAAACTTTCAGCTAAGCATCTTATAATTTTCGTTGAGGAAAAAGAATAAAGAGAAGGGAGTTTAAATCTTACATTTGTAACTCCTTTCATTAGATGAGGGTGATGTCACCTCTCATTCAAATTTATTTCCCCTTATGTTTCTAATAAGAAAAACTTATAAGGCCCATTTTCATTTCTTTTTATCATTAGCTAGCCCATATAAGAGAAAAGCCCATTATGAAAAATATTAACCCATAGAGCCCATTAGGATAAATCCTACTAATGGTCCCTTAAGGGTAGGAGCCTATTAAGGTCCATCTAGTATCTCTACTAATTTTTCCTCTAAGCTATTATTCATTAATATCCAAGAATTATTGAAGAAAAATTGCGGGTGTTACAAAATTATCCCTTTTATATTGGATCCTATAAACCAAACATAAGAGTCCAATGATCTAAATGTGTCAATCATTGACTATGAGGGCAACTTGAGATCGTTTCCGGAAAATTTTTGTTCTGCAAGAATCTACCGGAACGGTTTTTCAAGACTTTCCCATCATGACCGATTGTGGCTTGATGGATGATGAGAAGCTTGCCTTCTTTCTCTGTCCAACCGCTCCACCCTAGCCTTCTTCTCTACTGCTCCTCTGTCCGTTGACAGCAGATCAAGCTCTTGCCACCAGCGGTCTTCTTCCTTGGTCGCCGGAGCTTGCTAAGCTCTTGAGGTGCTGTCCGTTTGGTTCACCACCAGACGCCGTGAGAGCAGTGAGGTGTGGCTGCTGTTTGAAGGGTTTTACCGGAGAAAACCTTGTCTTGCCGTGAGCCTTGTTTGATTGTTGCCGAACAGTAGCTGGTGCCTTGCTACTGTAGCCTAGATTTCAACAGTATCCATTGTGCCTTTGAAGATCACCGGAAATCAGATTACCGACGATCGTTAGAAAACCCCGAAAATGAAAGCAACGTGTGTTGTTGCGCGTTTCCAATATTAGGGTATTCTTCTGTATCGACCGTTGCTGATTTACGGCTAGTGACGTAACCAGCAACATGACTCGAGCTTGAGAAGTCGTCCCGACATACTTGGCGTGGATCACCGATAGAGACAACTCAACGTTTCATGCCCTTTCCGCTGAAAGTCATACAGCAGGTATACCTAGAATAAAAGTTATTCTTTAAATTTTAAATTGCTATAATTTGTGCAACCTGTTGTATCTTGCATGCGTGCGGTGTGTGTGTGTTGTAATAAGTTAGTTTATTACTTGTTTTGCTTCTGGTGTGTATTATGATACGCTTGAAAAACGTGCAGCGCACCGGGCCGATCCCAACATGTAGCTCGGTCCTTCCCGACCAGCCCAGTCTTCTGCTGCGACTCGATCCTTACCGATCAGTCCAGTCTTTTGCTGCGGTTTGATCCTCCTGACCAACCCAGACTTCTGCTGCGGCTGGTCCTCCTGACCAGCCCAGACTTCACCTTGTGCTCTTAACTATGCCAAGACTTCATTGCTTAGTCCCCACTAGGACTACACTTAGATCACTCGTTTAGTCCAATAACACACTTAACTTGAACCTAGTTTCATTATCAAAACTCAGGTTCGATCTGTTGGTGCTCCCTGCACCAACATTTACGTGTTTGGTTTTGCACTTACTTTGATCTATTAGCAAATATGGTAAATTTTTTCATATTCCTCATTATGTAATAAATATTTATTACTTTATTTTATAACAATTTTGGTTGACAATTTCAACATGGTGACCATAAATAGACTAGTACTCTTGGCCAGTCTGCTTCGGCACCTAACATTGTACCTACACCCCACCCTGATTTGGCAGGACCATCTCATGCACCTTCGCCAGATTTGTTGCCAGTAGTCTCCAAGTTCTTCGCCCAAACAGTCCGCTACTGAGTTGCAAGATATTCAGGTGTATATAGTCTCTCACGGAGATTCGTAAGTATTTAAACATTTAGTATTCTTGACTCTAGTTTAAAAAAAAAAGGTCTTATACTTTTTAATTATATGTTTTCCTACATAATGGTTGTCTTATTAATTTTTTAGATATTCACTTTTCATCTTATATAGTTTATTTAACAATGTTTATTTGGAATTTTATGATAGATTTTAAAATTATGTACGTGTTATTCACTAAATCAATAAAATTGTGAATAACCATTGGGTAACATATACCAGTACTCCAACACCCACAAAAAAAATTATGGTAGAACGAATTTAAGGTATATATATTTCCTTTAGTTGATATATCAAATTAAAATAAATATATAATCAATTTTTTTTTCAATTTTAGCAGGCATTCAATTGGGACCCATCTAAAGAATTAGAAATAAAGAGAATCTTTAAGAAAAAAAATGGGAACCACATTCGACATGTACTCAATCATGCAAAGAATAGGAGAAAAACCACTGTACATCACCGAAGAAAATTGGACTAGGATCGTCATTTTTTGGGAAATCGAGGAGAGTAAATAAAGAAGTCACTAGAACAAAGTAAATCAAACTTTTAATTCTAGAGGCTCATATGCAACATATGCGGGAGGCTCAATTAACATTGATGAACATACACGCAGATTGGTAAATTGTTTATAAACACTAAGTTATTAATTGATTTTAAACTATTACATTATTTCTAACAATGTATTTTTAGGTTAAGGAAATGGAGAAGGAGTCACTATTTATAGACACTTTTATCCGCACATTTCAAAAAAAAGATAAGACTTAGAGTGGGGATAGAGCTAGAGCTATTAAGGTTTGGATTAAACTTGTATCTTAATTTCTAACTTAATTAGATTCTAATAGTTATGTACATACTCTATCTAACTTATTAAATGTGTATGTATTACAATATAGGAAAAATATGATCAACTAGAGCTAGCACAAAGAAGTTCAAGTATTAATGATAATAATTATGGATCTGAGCCCTCTGTTGGGAATGATCTGAATATCTAGCTGGAGGCGAGTGGGGGATCTAAGGGGGAAGGATATTAGGAATGGTTCTTTGAGCATAACCTATCGAGTTGCTTGCACATCTTCTTCCACCCCACCAGCAGTAAAGGCATAGATAGAAAGCCTAATTAAAGAAGTTATCAATTTGAATGATATAATTTTACAAAGGGATGAAGAAATGAGAGAAACACGCCAACAATATGATTTCATAATGTGACATCTTTAGTTAGGCTCCGTTTTGAGTCAGATTCCTCCTAGTTCTAGTGATGACGATGATGATAATGATTCTTTATAAGCCTAGTTGTGTATAAGTTTGATTTTTCTCACAATTAGTTTTGCTCTACATTTTTTATTTCATTTGTAATCCCTTTATTTTTTTATTATTGATTAATACTGTTATTTTATTTTGAACAGGGTTGGTAAGATCAAGGATGGCAGTGAAGTATTTACATATTATAGTTAATTTATATAAAATGATACTTTTTATATTTTGTTTTTTGATGTAGGAAAAGAAGAATAAGTATAGACGGACAGAAAGTGAAGCAGAAAGTATCTTCCGAGGACGATGTCGTGGACGATGATACTTTTTATTTTTTATCATCGTTTTGAGACTTTGTTATCTGTTGTTTTGATTTGGATATGTTGATGTGTTATTGGATATGTTGATTTGGATATATTGATGTCATATGTTCAATATGTTGATGTTTTGAGACTTGTTTATTTAGAATGATGTTGTAATGACTTGTTTATTTAGATTGATGTTGAATATGATATTGTAATGATTTGTTTGTTTAGAATGATATTGGATATGTTGAATGTTGAATTGTTTGTTTGTTTTGAGTAATGTTGGATTGGTAAATGTCGATTGTTTTAGAATGTTGTTGTTAAATATTGTGTATATGTAAAGTTGGAGAATGAAACAGGATTAGATTGATTTATGTAAACAAGATTGGACAATGAAACAGGGAGATGTTGGGGAAAATTTTTGTATTTTACGATGAATTTTTACGATGAATACGGTTTGTCACTATCATAAAACACTATATATATCAAAACTTTGGTGATGAAACCTACTTTCATCACCAAATCTCACCCATTTTCCAATTAGTAAGCAATCTGCAATGAATAATTTTTCATCCCTACTTGGCGATGGAAATATATTTTCATCGTAGGGTTTGTGACGAAAAATATTTCATCGCGGATTAATGATTATTGAATTTTACAACGAAAATAGTTTCGTTGCTAAGTTGCAACGAATATGACGATAAAAACTGAATTCGTCGCTAAATTGGTGACAAATAAATATTTTTTTATCGTAGAATTTGACGATAAGCTATTACTCACGAAAATATTTTTATCGCCAATTTTGTTGCCAAATAGTTTTGCAACGACTTTTTTTTATCGTAAAATGTCTAAATTTTTATAGTGTATTATGAAATAAAGTCACTTTCTTACCAGAAGTCTAGTTGAGCAGTAAATTGATTTGTTTAAACAAGGAGAGACCCCTAAATAGCATGGAACAATATGTATCTCTTTATTCATAAATATATTGCCTATTACACTTGACAAGAAGAAAGTCATAGTTAAAGAGAAATTATCTTTCTCCCATACAAAACTTGAAATAGGCTTGCAAAGACAAAAAGTGATTTCACTAAACAATATAACAAACTATACAATTTCTATAATCTTAACTCGCACAACAACTAATTAAATATTAAGAAAGGGTGAAAATAACTGACTTTAAGTTTTCCAACGTCATTAGCAAGTAGGTCACATTTTTATCATTTTTATCTTCTTTGAGGTCTTATATTGTTTGTTGATGCACTATAAATAAACAAAACAAATACACAATTAGAAACTAATAAGGGATTAAACAAATCAAAATATTAAATATATGTGGATTTACAACAATGACTTTCAATATCATTTGATTAAGTTCCTCAATCCTTGCTTTCTCCTTCTAGGCCTCATCTTCATTGTTGCCCTCAAAAAGTAAATTAATCTCTATATCTTCTTGCATCTCATTCATCGCACTCTTTTTGGGTCCTATCTCCCCCACATGTTACTCTATTTCCAACATCGTCCTTTGCATTTTTGTACATCAACCACCTATTCCTTCATATCACGTGTTATTTTATACAATTCTTTCTTGGTCCTCTTCCTTTGAGGTACTAGCCTTAACCACATTGGGGTAGGAGTATTCTTGTAGTCATAGCGACTTTTGTCGTGTTTTCTCTTAGTCATCTGTGTACTAGCAATTGGTTCAGGATAAGGATCCACTATAAGGTTGCTAGCTTGATTATGGAGGCCTTCTCTTTTGATAATTTCAAGTAATTCTTTAATCCATTTATTTAGTTACATGTTCTCCATTTAAAGTTCCATGATTCGATTCAGATGGGCAATATATTTACGACATTCACTAGAGTATGATGCTTGATTATTATATATAATCATGGTGTCTCTAATGGATTTGATATATCTTTCCGATAACGAGAGGTGTCAAGCAATCACAATTCTGCAAGGTTAGAGACTAGATCAATAACCTTCAACATTTTGAAAGAAATATTTATCAATTGCAATCAAACAAATATTAGATTATCCTAAATATTTACCTCTACGGGTGAGACTTGGTCCAACAAAGTACTTACTTTATTAATATGTGAAAGAGTAGAACTTTACTTATTTATTCTTAGTCCATTAGTATTGGATGATATCTAGATTAGGACATGCTCTAAAAATCATACATGGTTCAAAAATAAAATATTAGATAATATTGTCCATTTAGAAAATAAAACACACTAGGAATTATCTTCATAAAAGACACTAGGAATTATGAACTTATAGTAAGAAGACCAATAAATCCTATTACGTAAGGAAATGAGGTGGTCAATTCATATGTATTAGTCAATGTAAAAAGATCACCAATTGTAGGTAATTATGCAACCATAAATTGATGAATGACTTTAATCCAATTGAATCTATCTAAATTGTTAAAATTATCTATAATATCTACCAAGCTTATATACCTAGGTACTAGAAGAAAATAAAATACAAAATATAAAATTTATAAAACAGTATCTAGATCTACATCAACTCTACGAGAATATATTTTAAGCATCTTCTTAATTTTTGATCTACTTGGTTCTTTTTTTAAAAAAATAAAAAAGATAGAGATTATTAGTTACATCCGTTGAATTTATTAGAACAAAAATTCCATTGTCCGTCAAACCAAGCAACAACTAGACATCTCTTCTTGTGAAAGCCACAAGAACTCTTGAGAACCTAAATGTTTGAGATTTTGAATCCTAGTTTTGAAATATTTTTACCAATAGACCACTAATTTATGAAATTTCTTATATGTTAAAAAACACAACAAATGTGGACCGTTTGATAAGCTCTTTGTGTCTATCATGTAGACATACAGAACCAAGTACTTTTCCTTTAGCTTGGAAAAAAACCCATTAAAATAATTTAATACACTGGTTCATTACAATTTTTTTTCCTAACATCAATTGGTGCCTTACTCTTTGAGCTTGTTTGTTCTTTAAACCAATTGGAGAGATATGGAGCAAGTGACTTTAGGATTCTAAAATATTGTACAACAACAAAATTCATACATCTTCATTTATGTCCAAGGTAAAAAGTATTTGGAAAAAATATTTAATCCGCTGCAACAAATTAAGGGAGAGTGGCACGGTGCAAGTTATGCGAGGATGTCTGAAATTATACATTCTGAAATTTGTATACCCATCAGTCAATTTTTTTTAACAAAACTTATTATCGGACATACAAGCCTAGCATTTTGAACATGAAAACAATGAGGTTATTACAAGCAATGGAAACAATTATTGGTAGAAAGGGCAATGTGACACCAATGAATGGGGTTTTAGCGCTTCGGGAGTCTGAAAATCCTAAATTAAATACCATGATGTCCTACAAAGTAAACCCTAAACGTACCTTTGGAAATGATGGAGAACTTGGTCTACATTTTTGTACAATTGTGCAAGAAGAGTCGAGTTGCCCCCGAGCATGATTGACTTGATTAATGCGGGGCAGATTTGTTGAAGTGGTCAAGGATCGAATCTTGGCAAAGCCGAGGTAATACCCTCCCCATAGTGACCAACTATAACTTCTTGATTTACATTCTTACAGATGGTCGTGGAACCGACCGTGTGGGACCGTTGGAGTAGCAAATTCCATCTTTTGCTGAAGTGTAAGAGAAATCGAGTTGAAAATAATAGACAATAATACCTTATATAAAAGTGAACTATAAAAGGAGAGTAAGGAAGAAACTAGTGGAATGAGCTGCTGGTGGGTCATCCTAAATGGGTCGCTGACTTTTGGGAAGCTTGATATTAGAGCTTTTGTATTTTCCAATTAGGGGCGTTTGGTTGGGATTATTATTGATAACCTTAGTTATCTATCTAAAATTATCATTGATAACCTTAGTTATCTATCCATGATTAAATTTATTTATTAATTTTAATAAATTATTTTATTAATATATATATATATATAAAAGTTATTTTAAATTTTAAAAAATAAAATTAATGAATTATATTTATTAATTTAATAAATTGTTTTATTAAAATAATAATTTTAATGAATTATTTTATTAAAATAAAATTAACAAATTATATTTATTAATTTAATGAATTATTTTATTAAAATAATTATTTATTTATTTTAAACTTAAAAAAATAAAATTAATGAATTATATTTATTAATTTAATAAATTATTTTAATAAAATAATTATTTTAATGAATTATTTTATTAATATATATATATATATATTTATTAATTTTAAAAATTTTAAAAAATAAAATTAATGGATTATATTTATTAATTTAATGAATTATTTTATTAAAATAATTATTTTAATAAATTATTTTATTAAAATAAAATCAATGAATTATATTTATTAATTTATAAAATAAAATCAATTAATTATAAAATCAATGAATTATAAAATCAATGAATTATTTTAATAAATTATTTTATTTAAAATATATAAATTTATTTTAAATTTAAAAAATTATTTATTTTTTATATATTATCAATTTATTATCATCATTAATATTATTAATTTAATTTATTCTAAATATAAATTAAATTAAAGGTAATATGGTAAATATTAAATTAATTATTTTTTTATTCCTTCTAAATAAATAGGTTGAACCAAATAACATTAAGTTATATTTTATATCCTATAATTTTAGTTATATGATTATTTGATAATCACATAATTAAGATTATATATGATAACTTGAATCAAACGCACTCTTAGAATGACAAATGAGATAATATGAGAGTAGAGGTTTTGTGTCTTGAGGATATAACTTTGTGGCAGATGAAACTTAAAGAAAAAAAGTGAGGTGGGATATTAGGTACATCCAAATCATAATTTTTTTTATTTTAAAATGTAATTTGGATGTCTAAGTTACTTTGAGTACTAGGTAGAAGAGTAGTTTGAAGCTCTAGGAGCATAATTAAGTTGATTAATGTGACAGATTTGTTGAAATGGATAAGGATCGAATCTCGATCAAATTGAGATAATATTTTTTCTATAGTGATTAATTGTAATTTTTTTATTTATTTTCTTATAGATGATCATGGAAATCGTAGAGTCGATCATGTGAAACTGTTGAAGTAACAGATTCTATCTTTAATCGACGAAAAGTAATTTGAAAATTAAATGTGTCTTTTCATAAAAATTATTGTATAATGTATCTTCTGATAATTTCATAAAAGCTGTATACGTCTTCTGTATCGATCACGTGTTTTATATATATATCGGCTGTCGCCTATGCCACATGGAGAGAACGGCAGCATAAAGGTATGACGCTTGCTGATACCTTTCCCCATCGGAAGCCAACCCTCGCCGCGCTCTTGCTCGCCTCCTGTCTCATCTCCTCCTCTCATCCTTCCTTTTTGCCTCGCCTTCTCGATCGTTATGGCTTCGTGCCACCTCCCTCCCTTCGTCCCCATAACAACCCTAGCCTTCACAATCCCGAGGTGGAAGCCCACAATAACCGCAAGAACAAGAAAAAAAAGAAGCCTCCCTACAGGCCTCCATCATCACTCGACCGCACTGGCAAGAAGCCTCTCCACTCCGACCTCCCATTCGATTTCCGCTTTAGCTACACGGAGAGCAGTTCAAACGTCAAGCCTATCGGGCTACGGGAACCCAAGTATTCGCCTTTCAGACCAGATCGTATCGACCGTATCTGGACTGGCTTCTGTGCTCCAGCCGTCGACCCTACGGTGACATCGGTTGATGAGGATGGTCCTGGAACCATCGATTTGAAGAAGGCAAAGGAGTCCAGAGCGAGGATTCTGGGGAAGTCCCTTACGCCCGCAGAGATAGCATCTCTGGTCGACAAGTACCAGAAGCACCAGACCAGACGGGAAGTTCACCTCGGTAGTTTCCCTTACTTTGAACTATTTGCGCATGTTAGCTCTCCAATATTTTTTTTCTTGATTGAAAATTGGTGTGACATTCTGTTTGCGGCTCTTTTATGTCCGCAAAGGCTGGGCTTTGTTGCAAATATCTCACTTTGCTTATGTAGGTTCAGTACATATTGTGTTTTTAGATAAAGGTTAATTGTGATCTTACAAGAGGGGAGCATTCAAAAATCTAAACACATGCGTTTGGACCTTTCTAAATATCCTCTCAATGTTGGGCTCACTCCCTTTGTATTGACACTGATTCCGGGTTTGCCAAATCAGATATACCATACATGACACCCAAATGTGAGTGTGCTTCCTCCATGGAACCGCTACTGGAAAGTTTCCAGCAGTCCAGCCACTGTCCTAAATTCCAGATTAATATGCAGCCACCGACAAGCCATGTTCCATAGAGGTTTAGTAATTGGGCAGCTAAAAATAAGGTGGTCTGCCATCTCATCTGCTTGCTGGCACAGCGTGTATGTCTTGCAGTCCTCATATGCCCAACTTGTTTGATGGAGTCAAACCAAGTGATCAAGTTGCCCAACAAGCTAATATGAATCATACTCAACCCACTCTAGATGTTGTTGATGATCCATTATACATCAATGGAGGCGTAATTACAAAGGCTAAGGCTAAGAAAATGAAGGAAGCACTTAATGTGCTAGTTGAAGATGTGAAGGCCAAAGTTTCAATTGAAGAAGGTTTGACCAAGAGCAAATCATGCGGCTTAGTCAACTTAATTCAAACCTTGGATGCGCTTAAGTAGCCATTTAGTCTCATGTTTATGTAGTAGAGATATGTAGGCTCAATTTAGGCTCAAGTTCCTTTATTTAGGTTGTAATGATATCATAAGCTTAAAATGACTAAGAAGTCTATATAGGCCTTTACTAAATGGGCTTTCTTTTGACTTTTAGGGTTTTTAGGTTACCCTATAGCTATAAATAAAGAGGGTGACGGCCACACATGTATCTTTGGCATTTTTTCAATTTAAAGCTTGGTGAGGCTCTCACTTGTTGGTTTTTCAATGAATTAGAACTTATCAAGGCATCCCCTTGTGGCGTTCAAAGACTTATTAACCTCCATCCCAAGGTTGTGGTATCTTCCTTCTTCCTCTATACTAAGGTTCGACTTTCTTAAGTATCGGGTCGAGGTTCTATTCATTCTTCTTATCGATTTAGACTTTCCTTCTTTCTTTCTTTCATTAGTTGTGAGTTCTTGAAATTTTTCTCTTATGGGTTCACATCACTGTCCTTAGTGCACAGCCTGCCATTAGCTAGCAGCAACATAACAAACTGCTGATTCGGCATCATGTACGGCTTCTATACGACTGCTGCCCACACCTTGTGATTGCTCCGCGGCTTGAAGTAATCATAAGCCATAGTAGCACCGCCTCTGTTGCCTCTTCCCCATTGTGCACCGGGCCTGGGAATGCCTCCGACCTGTCGTTCACTGCCCTGTGCAGCCCTGAATCCACTGCCTCCACTCAGCACGTCATTCGTGCCTGCCTGCCGCCATTAGCTAGTAGCAACATAACAAACTGCTGATTCGGCATCATGTATGACATCATGTACGACTTCCATACGACTGCTGCCCACACCTTGTGATTGCTCCGCGGCTTGAAGTAATCATAAGCCATACTAGCACCGCCTCTGTTGCCTCTTCCCTATTGTGCACCGTGCCTGGGAATGCCTCCGACCTGTCGTTCACTGCCCTGTGCAGCCCTGAATCCATTGCCTCCACTCAGCACGTCATTTGTGCCTGCCGCCATGGAGCCACTGCCTCCATTGCTTGCGCCATGGATGCCACTCTCTGCTCTACTGCACCATGTGCTAGCCTGTGCACCCATCAAGCCACTGGCTTCCCTTTGGATGTTATGTGCGCATGTGGGCATGGAGCCACTGCCTCCACTCTGCATGCTATGGTACTGCTCCCCGCTCCGCTCTAGCATGCACTAGCTACGCGACCACGCCACTACTGTCTCTGCTTTGTATAGCATCGACGCCACTGCCTCCGCTCCACTGTCATTGCTCAGGATCAAACCAACTGTCCAGCAGTGCAGTGGCTCTCTGGACAGTGCTGCCACTGTCTAGAATTGGTTGTCATATCCCATGCAGTCTTTTGATGAGAGGGTTGTCCGACGATCTTGCTTGTCACTCCCACATATTGATTAAATACTCAATTACCTTTGATGGTATAATTTGAATTTTAAAATTATTAGTTATAAATATTTATTATTTTTTATAGACTTTTCCTAGAATAGGTCCCAAATCCTAACTATAAATAGGACCTTATATCTTGTAATTATAATAAGATTTCTTAAGTTATTTTGATAACATGGTATCAGAGCAAATAAATTAGGTTAGATTTTAGGGTTTTCAGCGCTGATTTTTCTCGTGATCGCGATTTCCCTATCGATCGCATTCGCTGCTTTCTCTCGTGCTGCCTGCCGCTTGCTGCCTTCTCTCTCAAAGAGAGAGCTCGCCTCAATGCTTCTCGACGACGCCTTCTGCGGCAGCCCCTTCACCCTCCTTGTACGTGCCGCCGTCGATCATCAGTGACCACGAGGGTCTTGGGAAGGGAGGAGAAGAGCGACTCCAACAGCGTGCGCAGGTACGCGCCCTGTGCCTCCGCCAGGCACAGGATCCCCTCCGCCTCCTTCTGCTTCGCGTAGAGCGCGCCGTCGGCCTGCTGCTGTAGTGTAAATAAGTTGGTCTCCGCGATCGCGCGCAGACTCTCTGCTTGCTTCTCTTGCTCGTACAGCGCCGCATCCGCCGCTTGCTAGCTGTGCAGCTCCTAGTTCGCTTCTTGAACCTGGAGACTGGAGTCCTCTGCCTGCGTTTGATTTGCTGCAGATCGGAGTCCTCTGCCTGCCTCCTTCTGCGTTTGATTTGCTGCAGATCGGAGTCTTTGTAAGCCCATTGGCCAGTCTCTGTTGCTGCGGCAGTTTGCTTCATAATTATATGCACTTCTTCAAATTTGGTATTCCTCTTTATCTCACAAGGTAAATCTCTGTGAGTCTGTTCAGTCTTTGGTGTTGCGTATCTAACCGACGGTTCAGAACTGCCGGTTTGACGGTTCATGACAGGTCGACCCTTAACCTTAACCGTCCAAGACGGTTACGGTTCACGGTTCAGAACCGCCGGTTCACGGTTCATACGGTTCGTCACGGTTTGAGATTATTATATTAAAATTTTTAAAATTTATTAAAAAAAGAGCTTGCACCCGGTCCGGTTCCAACGGGAAAACGAAAGCCGTGGGAGGAGGAGCAGAGTGCGGTTGTTTAAGAGTATTTTACTATTTAGTGATTTCTATGTGATGCTAATGTTTACAAGTTAAACCATAATTAACAGGGAAAGAACTTGCTGATCGAATCAATTAAGGTTTAGCAATAAGTTTAGCTGTGTAACTACCCATATGTGTACCTCTCCTATTGTGGAAGAAGCTCCGGTGATGACGACGACCTTGTTATCGATGTCGTCCCTGTTCAATGTCTTGAATAACCACTCGAGGGCGTGGATGAAGGAGAGCGTCGGCCATGCGAAGGCCAGCATCACCATGATCGTCGGACTGCCGGAGGCACCACGAAGTTCAGGATGCTGCCCACGAGATCCATCGATTGATACTACTGCTGTTGCTGCCACTAGAGGGAGAACAGATCAGGAGGACACAATTAGTAGACCTCGTGGAAGAGATAAGAAGGGAGGAGAGAAAGAGAGAGAGATTGAAGCATTGTGAGATGTAGAGTTCTGATGACAGAGAGACATAGGAAGTTGGCGTTTGAGAGGCATGCACACACACGGATTGGCGTTCGAAAATGAAAAAAAATAAAATTTTGAACCGGCGGTTCAACCTGCCGGTTAACCAGCCCGTTGACCCGGGCCGGGTCCGGGCTGGACCCGGCCCATGGTCGGGTCTAATTAGGATGGCTTTGAATGTGTATTGTTGTTTTGAATGATACGTGAGATGGTAGGATGATACTCATACTTCACAAATGCTTTCTAGCAACTTGATGTAGTATAAATTGTATCATTTCATTTATTTTAGACAAACTATGGGGAAAGTAAATGTTTAATTAATAGACATCTTACTCATCGATTATAGTTGGACATTTTAAACAATTTAAAATCATTTCCACAATTATCTAATGTTGAGAGACAAAAAGACCAGAATTAAATTCAAAATAAATCCTGAAATTGATACAAAATGTACAAGTTTGTGCCAAACTTCAAAGTTTGTATCAAACCATGTAAACGAGATCATTTTTCCCTAACTCATATTTTTTCAAATAGAAAATATCAAAAAAAATATGTCTGTAGAATTTCAGATTTTTCTAAATTTTATGAAATTTTTTATGCATTTCTGAAGTTCATATCAGAATATGCACAAGGCTGATTACAGGACATCAGTCGACTAATGCAATCATCAGTCGACTGATGCAATTCGCCAAACATCACAGAAAGATCAGTCGACTGCTTCACTCGACTAATGTTTCTATAAGGTTCGAATAACAGGCAGCAGTCGACTGGCAAACAATAGTTGACTGATGGCGCATTTTCTATAAAAGAAATCTTGAATGGCGGTCGACTGCTAACCTTAGGGTGTTGGGATGTATACCAGAATCCTAGCTGTGTAAATAAACATTCTGAAATAAGAATCATATTTGGTCAATATTTTACAAGTGTCCATTTAATCTATATTGTAGATAAACATGGTGTGCAGAGTCACACACAGAAGACCATGTTATCAGTTCCTTATAGGTTATAAACAATGTTCACAACCAAGATGGATTGGACAAACCATTGGAGTGGTTGTAGTGTAATTCGGTCTTAATCTGTCTTGACTATAGAATTACACTAGTACACTAAGTGTGTATTGAGCAGGACCATCTGAGAATTGTTCGATTTATACTGACTATATAATCGAACTAAACCTCTGTTACTATAGAAGTACATGCTCTTAATCCCGATATAATAACAAACACATGTGCTTAGTATGTACTTCTTTAATTCATCAAAGGGTGAGATTTAGATCGATAGATCAAAAGGCCCGATGAGTTGGGAAGTAGTATTATGTACATGGTGTGTTGTTGATTATAGAAGGAAACTGTGTCCTATAATCTAGGCTGATGATGTCCCCTTGAGGAGCTCATAAGGATTATCATGTAAACCCTGCAGGTGGACCTTGTCCGCATGATAATAAGGTTGAGTGGTACTACTCTTGGATTAGAAGTTGATTAAAATTGAGTTGTCAGTAACTTATTTAATTGACGGACATACGATATCTTAAACAACGGGAGATTAATGTACTGATAGTAAGAAAGAGCCCATATTATAATATGAGATTGGTGCGGTAGTGCAATAATAACTCTCTAGTGAAATGAGTTATTATTGATGGACTTAAGCTGTGTTCGGTAAAGAACATGGGAAGCTTAAACTCATCGGGAGACCAAAACCAATTCCTCCTCTAGGTCCCTACTGTAGCCTCTAGAAATCCTCAAGTCCACCTTGGAAGAATTCGTGAAGAAACCAGGCATTCGAACCCATACAAGGCTGTGTAGCTGATCGATTACACACCTTGGTAATCGATCAGCTGATCGATTACCAAGCCTCATGGGAGATCGACTGGTAATCGATTAGTTGATCGATTACCAGCCTAGTAATCGATCACCTGATCGATTACCAGTGTTAATGAGGAAAAAGTAGCGATGTTTAATCGATTGTTTGATCGATTAAACACTTCGGGTTCGAATTGGAAACTTTCGAAATCTTACCAAAATCTCCGAATTGATTGATCTAAATCATACCATGTTTACGATTCAATCATACCATATTTATGGCTCAAATTATACCATATTTGGGAGATGGCTAGACTATAAAAGAAGGGGTTTGCCAAGGGTTGAAAACACACGAGATAATAGATCTTGGTGGCCGAGACCCTCTCGGCAGCCAACCCTTTCTTCTTCTTCTCTTTTCTCCAAGCAAAGAGAAGGAAGTTTAGCAAGCCATCGGAGAGGAGAATTCTAGTGGAGAAATTCTCGAAGGATCGTTGCCCACACAGTGTTCGAGAAGAGGAGAGGAATACAGCAGAAGATCAAGAGGTCTTTAGGTACAAACTTCATCCTTCACAACCGTCCGAAGAAAGGTATAATTTAATGTTTCCACGTTAATTAAATTATGCTTTTCATATTGGATCCTGTAAACCAAACACAAGAGCCCAATGATCTAAACGAGTCGATCAAACGAAACTATGAGGGCAACTTGAGATCGTTTTCGGAAAATTTTTGTTCTGCAAGAATCTACCGGAACGGTTTTTCAAGACTTTCCCATCATAGGGTTGTGCCGATCCAGCCATGTAACTTGCATTCACTGCCAGAAATACCAGCCCTTCAGAAGGCACCCAACTGAACAACTAAGGGCAGTGACAATCTCATGTCCATTCGACCAATGGGGAATGGATATAGTCGGCGACTCTTCCCGGTTGGGCCACAACAAAAGAAGTTCCTGTTGGTCGCCATTGATTACTTCTCCAAGTGGGTAGAAGCCGAGGCCTTAGCAAGAATCACAAAAGATGCGGTGCTTAAATTTCTGTAGAAAAATATCGTGTGTCGATACGACATTCCGCACCGACTCGCTCCGGACAGGGCGACAATTCCAAGGAAAGAAACTTCAAGAGTGGTGCCAGGGACTCGGTATTTAACAAGCCTTCACTTCAGTAGCATACCCACAAGCTAATGGACAAGCCGAAGTTGTCAATCGGGAAATAGTGCGCGGGTTAAAGACCAAACTCGATCACGAAGGAGGTAGCTGGGATGGTGGAATTGCCTTGCATCCTCTGGTCCTACCCCACTACGCCAAGAGAAAGCACCGATATGATGCCATTTCACCTAGTATACGGCGGAGAAGCGGTAGTCCCCAAGTGGTAGTCCCTATACGAGATAGGGGTCGAGTCACTCGGCTGATATCGGCAACTATAGACAGTGCTACGGCAAAGATAATGGTGGCCGAAGACTCATGGAATTGGACCTCGTCTTATAATTCAAACAAAGCCCGAGACAAAGTCGTCGCTCGCCATGCTGACAGCTCTACCGGCAACGCATGTGTCGCACCTACAACAAGCGAGTTATCCCTCGAGCTTTTCAAGTAGGGGACTTGGTGTGAAAGAAAGTCAAGCCGGTGGGAGAAGTTGGCAAGCTCGAACCACCTTGGGAAGGCCCGTATCGAGTCGTCAAGAAAATAAGTTCTGGTGCCTACTATCTGTCCGACTCTTCCGACAAGGACCTGACAAGACCATGGAACACCACTCATCTACGCCCATACCAAACTTGATGACTCTCGGAGAATCTCTCCTCTCTCTATCTTCTCTTGTACTTTTCAATGTAAATGTTCTTGACAATAGAAGCACTTTTTCAGGCGACATTGTTCCTGTCTCCTCAAGGCCTCATCTTTTCCAAGTCCTCCTGTTCAACCTCTCCTCGACTCGGACATAGTCAGGATCGAGCTCAAATTCAGGTCTCGGACCTGCTCCATCAGCAATTTTCCTTTTTAGGGTTCAACCTCTCCCGACTCGGACATAGTCGGGATTGAGCTCAAATTCAGGTCTCGGACCTGCTCCATCAGCAATTGCCCTTTTTAGGGTTCAACCTCTCCCGACTCGGACATAGTCGGGATCGAGCTCAAATTCAGGTCTCGGACCTGCTCCATCAGCAATTACCCTTTTTAGGGTTCAACCTCTCCCGACTCGGACATAGTCGGGATCGAGCTCAAACTTAGGTCTCGGACCTGCTCATCAGCAATTGCCCTTTTCAGGGTTCAACCTCTTCCAACTCGGACATAGTCGGGATCGAGCTCAAACTCAGGTCTCGGACCTACTTCCATCAATAATTGCCATTTTCGGGGTTCAACCTCTTCCGACTCGGACATAGCCGGGATCGATCTCAAATTCAGGTCCCGGACTGCTTCACCGGCGAGGGTCCTTCTCAAGGTTCAACCTCTCCCGACTCGGACGTAGTCGGGATCGAGTTCTATTTCGAGACGCGGACCCGTTCCTTCGACAACCGCCTTTCATAGGGCCCAACCTTTCCCAAGTTGAGTGTCATCCGAACCGACTCCCCGGCCTTAGGCTCATCTTGCTCGTAGCCAAGCCGATTCAAAAACCTACTTCTTGCGACTGGAGGCCGTGTTTCCCTAACTTATAGCGCTCTCGCTCACATCACCCCGAGAAACTTGGTACGGAGTTCGCCAAACTTACATACTATCAGTCCTCGCTCAAGGGAAGCACTACAAGTTGAGAAGGCATACGAGAATATCTTAAATAACAAAGCACTTGCGAGGTTAAAGAGATCTATTTTCATTGATTTTCAAAGTCAAAACAAGTTACATCAGCTGCCAAGTCGGTTATATTATTTTCCTTTTTTATCCGACTCAGGCATCTCGACCCACACCTTTTTTATGTCTAAAAAAAATCAAAGATGTGCCAGGAGGAATCACTCTTGCTTGACACACCTGCTTCAAAGCCCCCTCAAATCCATACTGGAGCATTTTCGCCGTCTTCCTCTGATATTGATCGGCATATTCCTTTGACTCCAGCCAAGCTTCTTTAGCCACTTGGATCTGTTGCTCCTCGTCAATCTTGTATGCCGCCAGCTCATTTCTGGACTTGGCTAGGAGGTTATCTACGACCTTCTGTCCCTCTGTCAGGTCATTGATTTGCTCTTTCATCCGAGCAGAGTCCGCAAGTGCTCGAGACAGTTCTTCTTCTCGCTAAGCTAGTTGGATTTGAGCTTGCTACAGCTCTTCCTCCTTATCCTTGATCGACGCTAGCTCCTGCTCCAACGCTTCCGCCGTATCCTCAGCCTAGAATAACTGAACCCGCCAGTTGTGGGCCTCTTGGAAGCTTTGGGCCGCTTCAGCATGTGCAGTGTCGAGCTCTTGGACTAATGCCGCATCTCGAGCCAAAAACTCGCATTCTGCTGCTCCAGGAAATGGATGTATCGATAGATTTCAGGCATTCGGTAATGAAGCTCGATGTGCTCAGCCCAGACCTGTACCATGCATCACCTATTACTCCTTAGCTACCGTAAAAAAGTATTATCTGTCTTATCCTTATCAAGTTGTAGCTGTTGCAGCTGACCAAATCTGATGTCGACAACATTGAGAAGCTATCGAGGCCACGCACAGCCCGTATCTGATCCATGACGCTTGTGACCTCCTCCCACCGGAAAGGAGCATCCGCAACGAGGTAAGGCATTGACCTCGAGGGCCGGACCCGGGCATGGAAGAAGAAGGCGCGTGGACACCGACTGCCCCCGTTGGACCCGAAGAAGCAAGGGTTTGGGAAGCCATGGAAGCTGCCAAAGCCTCGCCAGCCCTCTCGGGAACGGGACTCGGCTCCGCTTCTGGCGGCTCTGTCGTTCCCTCTGGGGGAGCCGGAGTTGCCTCTCTGGGCTCAGTGGTCACTTCGTGCGGAGCTGGTATCGGCTCTCTTGGCTCTGCAGACCTCTCTTCCGACTCAACAGTCGATCTTGCCCCCCGACCCATCGACTACGCCGATGCGGTCGGAATGGGCGCGGCTCCTTCCCCTTCGCCTATCAGCTCAGGTTGCTGAACAGCGACCGAAAGCGGCTTCTTTAACTTCTTCTGGCATTCTCCCCCTTGCTGGTTGTTGGCGGAGGACGCTACTTGGTAGGATTGGACTACAAGGACTTCTTGACTCACCTCACCTCCTCGGCAGGAGGTTGGGATGCGCCAGACTCCTCTTCTCGGACTGATAGTGTTTGTCGACTCAAGGTCTCGGCTGCGGCCGTTTTCCCTTCGGTGCTCTCGGTGGCAGCAGCTGCGGGAGCCTCTGTCGAGACAGAAGGCGTCACCATCGCCTCGAACGATGCTTTGTTCCATTTCAAGTATTTATTCCTCGAGATAGCCATCCAGAGTTCGTTTGCAAACAGAAGGATAAAGTTAAATTAGTCCCTGCAGAAGTTCGAGTAACAATAAGTCTTACCGATCGGCTCGGACAACTCTGTCGCTATCGGGCTTAACCGCCCTCGATATAGAAGTCCCTCCTCATCGACGAGTCGTTCAACGTCATACTTTAATCCCCCCAGCAGCTCGGATACCTCCTTGAAGACCGAGTCCTCCTTGTAGGATCCTAAGGTCGACTGACTCGGGAGTTCTCGCAGCCACTCGAACGGGAAAGTGAAAGGACTCGGGGGCGATGGAAAAAGAATTTATCCTTCCAACCCTTGTGGGAGGTCGGATAGTTATTAAGAAAATTACACCCGGCTCGAGCGTTGAAGTAGAAGACGCCTTCCTCCTTCATCTTCGAGATCTTCTGGAAGAACTCAGGAATCAGGAACCTGAGTCCTCCTTCCAGCTGACCTTGGAAAAAGGTAAGATAGTCAGGAGGAGAGGAACCTAGACGATGACGACGCTTGGGGACCTTAATCCTATATTGGTTAGGGATCTTATACTTCGAGCGGATGTCCGATCAGGACTCGTCAGTGAAGGCAGACTCCTTGGACTCGTACCAGACATCTTCTGAATCAGACGACATCCTAATGAACCTACTTATGGTTTCTACAGAGCAGAAAAGAGGAAGAAGAAAAAAT
Organism: Curcuma longa; assembly: GCF_044706935.1. NCBI lineage: Eukaryota > Viridiplantae > Streptophyta > Magnoliopsida > Zingiberales > Zingiberaceae > Curcuma > Curcuma longa. The sequence continues at coordinate 8,494,043 of NC_133877.1, read as the reverse complement.
AGAAGGGTCGAAGCTTACTCGAAAGGGGGGCACCGGAAAGCTGGGAGGAGGAAGACGAACAGAGGGTCACGCAGGTAAGGGCACACGCCTGCCCTTCAATCTGTTGGGTTTTTCGGGCTGCAAAAACCGCTTTTTACGTTGCGGAAACCCCGAAAGTCCCATGCCACCGAATCCGTATGAAAATATAAAAATTCACATACATGGTTTTCTATCCTAGATCTACTTTAGATCTACAAGATTAGAGCATTACCCTTGATGCGTATCCCTTCGCTTATCCTGCTCGTCCAAGTGATGGCTGGATCTTGAGAGCGTCAAGTGACGCTCCTCTACAAGTATCCACACAGACAATCGGTGGAACCAAAACCAAAGGTGTGCTAGCACCCAATCAAGGTTTCGTAGAGAGGAGAGGAGAAGGAGAAGAAAACTCTAAGGGAGAGGGAGAAGAGAATAAGAGAGATAGAATGAAAAATCAATCTCATCACTACCATGAAGTGGCCGACCACTATTCCTCATCAAAGACCATTTAATCCCAATTAAATGCCATCAATTTCCATGAGTTACAAACCTCCTTTGTAACCTCCATGAGATGGCAACCCTTGATGATGTGGAGTATCATCATTGGCCACCACTTAAGCCACCTCAACTCAAAGTCAATTGGTCAAGTCAAGCATTGACCATGAGGTGACATAAGTCAAGTCAACATGGATGTTGACATGGCATAAAGTCAAGTCAAACTTGATGATGATGTGACACAAAGTCAAGTCAAACTTGACCCCCCAAGTCAAGTCAAACTTGACCATAAAGTCTTCCTACTCAAGTCAAGTCAAACTTGACTTCTAATCTTCAAGGTTGATCAAATCAACTCCACTAGTCTAGTTTGAATTACACTTAACCCAATTTGATTCATCACATGAATCTAATCCTCTTGATTCATCATATGAATCTTATCTCCACCTAATTGCCCTTTGTGTGTGACCCTATAAGTTCTTGTAACGTTGGTAATGCTTCTAAACCGATTTAGAAACATAAGTAGTGAGCGGTATCTAGTAACACATCACTACTACCCAAGTTACAAGAATGTTGAGATCCAACATCACCATTGTGACTACTATTTGTGACTCTTCACAATATGTGACAATGTCCTTCTATCCTTGATATCATGATTGATCAAACCGAGGCATAGACCGTGTCATCCTCTAATCAATCTATGTCTTGAACTCCAAGTAGACTCACTACAATCAAACGAGCTCAACATCACATGTTGACTCATTTGGGCATGACCATGCACTTTAGTGGTCTAACTCTATCAAGAACTATGATATTACTCCCGTTATATGGGAGGGATAGATCTCATCTACATCACTCACATCCCACTACATAATTTGTTACACACCCAGTAATCGCCTTTATAGTCCACCCAGTTACGGGTGACGTTTGACGAAGCCAAAGTATGTAACTCCTTATGTTGGGAACCATGGTGACTTCAGGTCCAAGGACTAATAGTCATACTAATAGCCACATGAGAAAGTATATGACACTCATATAACGATCCATGATACTTTCTCATGGCGGGTCATTCGGTATACATTCTCCAATGCATACCCATGTGTCAACTTGATATCTCATATCCATGACTTGTGAGATCAAGTCATCATGTTGACCTACATGCTAGTCTCGTCGCATTAATATTGTCCCTGAATGTTAATACTCGACTAGGAATCATTTAGAGTAGTGTTCTCTATATCATCTCACTATCGATTCAACCAATCGATTGATATAGATATGAACCATCTACTCAAGGACGTTACTATACTTAGTTATTTGGCACCAATACAATAAGTATAATAACCATAATCAAATGCCTTTTATAAATAGAAATATGATACAATGAGTCCATACAACAATCATCATATGATTGGCTCTAGGGCTCTCACTAACACAATCTCCTTTTATTTTAAACTCAGGCAGCCCTTAGTCATCCGATCAAGCGGCTGCAAAAGGGTGAAATTTAATATCGGATACACACGACTCCCCAAGCAGATCTTCTGCCGTCATAATGACGATCCGCAAGTCCCATCGGAAGTCGCTTTTCATTAAATGCATGCCTTGAGAAGTGCGCGCCGCCCGCCATGCAGCTGGCAACCTGTGCCCGGTCGCCACGTGCCCTCTGAGCTCAACGTCGATTCGACAATCGAAGTGCTTACGATCTAAGCACTTCTGATCTGGTTCGGATTCGGATCTAGTTTATTCAGTTCTACTCGCGCTCCCTTTGCACCGACATGAGAACCTATTTGAGTCTGCCCCAAGTAGACGGTGCTGTTCTTAGTGTAACTCCTTACTGGGATTGAGTACTCCTTCGAGCCGAATCCTCATTCGGGTCAGCCACGCGCCTCCGGCCGAATCCCCTTCTGAATCAGTTATTTACCCGAATCGACTCCGCGTACAAACCCCCTATCTGTCGGTTCCTCTTATGAACTCGAAGGCTTACATCCGACTCGCCAACACTGAGTTCACCTGATTTCAACCGATTTTGGGATCCAAGGACCGAGTACTCATAAACGGGGAGGTCTCCAAGTAGCCGAACATCAGCAGATAAAAAGGAGTAATATGGCAAAATGTTTCATTTCATTAAAAATTTGGAAACATAAAAGCTCCACTCGAAGAATACATTAACCTTTACCCTCTCCTCTCGGATTCGAGAAATTCTGACCAGACTCTATTTATATCTAAGGTATCAAAAGAAAAATCCGAGGGGAACAGTCCCACCTCGCCTATTTGCTTCAACGCTCCTTCGAAGCCACGTTGCAGCATCCGAGCCGTCTTCCGTTCAAACTGGTCGATGTACTCCTTGAACTATAACCAGGCTTGTTGAGCAGCTTGCACTCGGCTAGCTTCCCCTTCCTTGTAAGTCGTCAAGTCGGCTCGGGCCTTCTCCAACTCGGCTTCGAGGTGTTTTCGTGCCTCAGCAGCCTCCTCCGATTGCTTCTTCAGAGTGGTGGAGTGGACTCCTCGAGTATTCGGGACAATTCCTCCTCTTGCTGAGTCAATTGATCCCGAGGCTGTGTTAGTTGCTCCTGATCCTTGTCCCGGGTCGCCTCCAAATTCTGCTCCAGAGCCTCGATCTTGTCATGAGCCTCAAGCAGTTCGGCTCGGTACTAGTCGGCCTCTTCATTGCTCTTGGCTGCACTCGCCCACGCCTCATCCCGCTCCCGGACCAACTCCAGGTCTCAGCTTTCAATTCCTGCAGCTCCTTATCTACCGCAGTGAATTGGCAGTTCAAGCGAAGCAGTCAGCTATGCAACTCCATGTGCTCAACCCAGGACTGCAACAAAAAATGTGTTACTAATCAATTAGATGCCTATTGAAACTGGTTGAAGAAGGAAGCAGTGAACTTACACGCATGTAATCGAAGTTGGCGCAGTAGCTGAGTTTCGATGTGGTGATTCCTTGGAAGGAATTAGCTCCGCGTATAACTCGGGCTCGATTCATCATGCCCATCATCTCTTCAGAAGTGAAGGGCACATCCACCGGTACGTGCGTGATCTTCATCCCTTTGAAATCGGTGGCAGGAAAGGAGGGATGCACTCCTTCCACCATGTCAGCAGGACCAGACCTCGCAGGTCCCTTGGTTCCCGACACCGAAGCTGCGGCAGTCGGTCCGACTCCGGATATCTGATCATTGGAGGTCGGCGCCACCTCAATCACCACCTTCGATGGGGTAGGCAGCTTGGCCGCTCCGGTCTCCGTCTCAGCCCGGGTCACCACCTATTCTCCCTCCAAAGCCGGACGAATCGCTTCACCCCCTGCCGATGTAGATGGTTGTCTCGGCTCGGTTGCCAGCACCGTCGGTTCTGCGCCAGTTGGACTCGGAACCGACTTACCGGCCTTTGAAGCGCTCGCTTTCTTCACACGCTTGGCTTTCTTCTCCTCCTTGTCTAAGGACCGGTGATGATGCTTCTTCTTGGTGTGGGACTTGGGCGATTTCATGGGATGGTCCACCGCAGCGTGCGCCTGTTGCGCCCTGACTCCTCTCGGGTTAGTTGCTCTCCCCGAGTGGAGGCTTCGGTCTTGAGCGCTCCCACCTCAGCCCTCTCCTTCTCTTGGGCTTCCACGGCTGGAGTCGCGGCAGGAGCAGTAGGAGTCACAAAGGCCCCTAAGACCGCCCTGTTCCACTTCAGATACTTATTCATAGAAGTCGCCATCCAGATGTCGGCTGCATGTAAACAAAAAAGCTCAGTCAGTTCTTACAAAAGTCTGAGAGCTTATACTTCTTACCGAGTGGTCACAACAGTTCTGCGGCAATTGGACTCAGGCCCCCTCGGTACAGTAATCCTTCCTCAGTCACAAGCTGATTGGCGTCGAACTTCAAGCCTTTCATCGACTCGGCCATCGCCACGACCTCATGATCGGTCTTGTGGAATCTCAATGTAGGTGGAGTCGGGAGTTCGCCCTGCCACCTAGCAAGAAAACGAATCGGACTCGGGAAACCAACAAAGAAGAACTTGTCCTTCCAATGTTTGTGAGAAGTGGGATACTTGTTGAGGAAGTTAATCCCAGGCTTGGCGTTGAAGAAGAAAACACCGTCTTCCTTCTTCTTCGGATAAAAAAATAGATGAAAGATGGAAGGACGCAAAGGGATTTGATACAGGCGAAAGACAAGGGCAACTCCGCAGAGGAGTCGGAAGGAGTTGGGAGCAAGTTGGTTAAGAGGAATGTGAAAATAGGTCGAGACAGCTCTCTGGAATCGGGAATCGAAGACCACCTTCGAGCTGACCTTGAAAAAAAGCTAGACAGTCGGGTGGTGGCGAGCAGGGTCTCTGGTCCGACTTGGGAGCCATAATCCTAAGGTTAGCCGGTATCTCATAGGCTAATCTCGTCATGGACTCTATAGACTCGTACCAAAGACTAGAACCCTCTCCCGAAGCCATTTCTATTCAGGGATAAAGGAGAAAGGAACAAAGACTTACTTGGTGCAAAGAGACGAAGGCGAAACGAGTACAGGAAGGCTGAAAGTTAAGAGAACAAGAGGTGGACACACGAAGAAGGAAGAAGAAGCACAGAAAAGATGATCGCGTGACCGCCGCGCGTTTGTTACCTCGCCCTATATATCCGACACCCTAGTCGATCGGAGTCGTTTGATCGTGCGACGAAAAATGGGCGTGAGCGATTGTCAACCGTCTGATGGGCTCGCTCCTCCAGGCAGATCTTCTGCATCATGATGATGATTTACATGTCCCGTCAGACATCGCACCGGCATGTCTCCATTAATGGCACCTCAAAAATGACTCTGCCACGTCATCAGTGTATCATACCGTTGGTGGTAGGGCAGGCGATGCTTGTAATCATCATGCCCACGCGGAGCACCATCTCTCCGCCCCCAAATGCCAATGTGACTCAACCACTCGTAACACCGGCCTGACTCCGACTTGACTCACGCTCGCACACTGATCTAGTCAGTCAAGCTCACGTCTCCTTCGACTAAACTCGTGGGAAGGCTTGTGTTATGGTCATGAAGAATGGGGGTCGCAGTTCGTCAAACCCGAGAGCGGCCTATCGGTTCCGGCTCAACTTATCATACAGCCCAGATTGAGCCAGATCCTCCGGTTCCTCTACCCCGAGTCGAGTCTTGCAGGCCGAGTCGGAGGAGTCGAGGCGAGACCTTGTGGAAGGCTTCTATAACGAGTCCGAATCCCCTCAGGGAGGTTCTGTTACTCTCGAATCAACCGAGCTGATTCGAATCCTCTACGCGGAATCACCCTCTCGAGCCAAACCGCTTCGGCAGGGAGCGGATCTCCCGAATTGACTCAGCTCTCTGCTAACTTTCCTATTAACGACAGATTCGAATCTTCGACTCGGACCCACCCTCTCAAACTGAACCGAGTCGGCTGGGAACGGATCTCCCAAATCGATTTGACTCTGCATCACCTTTTATCCGCCTGAGCCGATTCGGCTCCCTTCGACCATCCTTGCCCTGTCCCTTGAAAGACCACTCCACCATCATGCGGTTATGAATGCCCCCCTGCCACCTCTGCACCTAAGCATGGTATTGCTCTGACAGACGTACGAGACATGACCCCTCAGATACAAGTCAACAATAGGACATATACTCTGAATATACCATGTCTTTTGACAAATTCATACCGATGATGGGACCCCAATCATATCCATGATGTGACATGACGCCCCAAACTTATATATAAGGTTGGTTCTATATTGGAGGGAAGTATGTAATCTCACAATTCTCGCTTCTCATTCTCGTTTCCTTCCTCCCCTTCCATGAACTAACTTAAGCATCGGAGTGGTCGTGCTAGAGTAACCCTGTTGGGATTGGTGCGTTCGCTAGAGGGGATGAATAACGCTTTTCGATCTTTCTCTGCGAGATTGTTAGCGAAATCAAATAATAATAAGAAAGAACAATATCAAACACTAACCCGGTTCGATTTACTTGGTATCCACCTCAACGAGGTGACTAATCCAAGGATCCACACACGTAGCTGACGATTCCACTATGAAACAACCTCCTTCTCAAAGTACGCTTCGAAGGCGGAGAAACCTTTACAACAGAACTCTTCCTCTTACAAGGTTTTTAATGAAGTTTAAGGAGGAAGAGAATGAAGTTTTTCAATCACAGAGAGCTGTCAGAAAGATGAAGAAAATCAAGTCTTCTTTTTCTGCAACGTTGATTGCTCTTTTTATAAAATTCCGTGCATTAGTCGACTGCTCCGAGGCCAGTCGACTGATGGACTTCAAACGACTATTTAATTCATATTTAATTGGTCAGTTGTCACCTAACGGCAGTCTATCAATCGACTGCTCCAACACCAGTCGACTGGTACCAGTCGACTGTACCTCTCGACTGATCTTTCTGTTTGACATTAGTCGACTAGGATACAGGATCTCAGTCGACTGATAGTTCTGAACTTGGCTGTGTGTGCTTGGGATCAACCCCAGTCGACTGCTAGCAGGGTCAGTCAACTGCCTAAGCTGAAAACTCCCCTTTTCAGCTACTTCTTCATCCTTTAGCCTTGACACAAGTCTTCAAACGTCTTGCACAAGCCTCATGCACTTCCTTGCACTAGCTTGAGACGTTCCCTCGACTTCGTCGTGCTAAGTCTTCCCTTGCCAAGAGGCCTCGCCTCCGGGACTTCATCCTTTGCCAAAAGGCCGCGCCTCCAAGACTTCACCAAATATCAAGACTTCATTCCTGGACTTTCCTATGAACTCAAGTCACACATGTTAGATCACAAGCATTGTCTAACTTAAACTGATTCAGCCAAACATTAAAATATAATTCACTTGGGGCAAAATTGCACCAACAATATCTCCCTTTTTTATGTTTGGCAAAAATCATTTAAGTTAGGTCTTTAATACAATATGTATAATATCACAATAAGTACCTTCAATAATAATGCTCTAATCAGAGTTAACAAGCATTAATGAGCAACATAAAGGCTAAGCATGAAGAATAATCATGAAAGCCTAATTTTACCATTTCATTCTCCCCTTTTTGACATACAATAAAAAGCAGTAAAAATTTACAGAGAAAATATGAATAAGTAAACAAATTTTCAAGAAGGAGCAATTATCATGACAAGCGTTGTTAATTTCTCCCCCTTAACCCTTCTCTTTGTTCAAGCACTAACAATAAAGATTATAAGTTTGAGCATCTTGTTGAACAAAGAATAGATTAAACATTGACTAATATGTGGCAGGATAGAATTAAATTCCATTGAAGATTCGGCGTAGTTTCTGAAAATAGGGGCATCAGTCGACTGGCCTTTGTCTCAGTCGACTGCTGTCTGATAAGTCTGATTTTCAGTGCCAACTTTGAACAATCATAACAAATTCAGTTTAATTCAAAAAAATATGAAATTTGACACTATGATTTATTGACCCATAAGAAGTTTGGGAAAAATAGTTTCAATATTAAAATACCATTTTGATACCATGTACATCAATATAGCTAAGCCATCATAGAAATTTAAGAAAGATTCTGATAAATTTTCTTATCCAGATTTAATTAGAAAAAATCTAATAAAATCTTTAAGAAGAATTTATTAGAAACAATCTAATAAACTTATCTTATCTAGATTTATTTAGAAATAAATTTCTTAATAAGATTTTATTAGAAAGAATCTAACAATCTTATCTTATCTAGATTTACTTAGAAATAAATCTCTTTATAAGATTTTATTAGAACAAATCTAATAAAATTTAACGGATAAGATTTGTTATCTTTTTAATAAGTTTCCATTATATTAATTTTGTTCTTATCTTTAACAAAATCTTTTAATTATATCTCGCTAATATTTAACGAGATTCTATAATTAATATTTTATTAATTTAACAAAATTAATTCATAAAATTTTATAATAAAATTTTGTACGAGAAGAGACGAAATTTCTTAGCAAAAATTCTTATAAAAAATTTCTTTCTTATCTGAATTTTTCTCGGAAAAATTCTAAATAAAATTTCAGAAATTTTCTTTTATAAATAGAATTTCCTATCTAAAATTTCTCACAGAATTCTTTCGGAGGTCTTCTAAGGTCTTCAAGAATTCTTTCGATGGTCTCTAAGAGGTCTTCAAAAATTCTTCCGAAGGTCTCCAAGAATTCTTTCTGAGGTGGATTCGAGGATTTCCAGAGGCTACAGTAGGGACCTAGAGGAGGAATTAATTTTGGTCTCCCGATGGGTTTAAGCTTCCCATGTTCCTCCTGAACACACAGCTTAAGTCCATCAATAATAACTCATTCCACTAGAGAGTTATTATTGCACTACCACACCACTCTCATATTATAATATGAGCTCCTTCTTACTATAAGTACATTAATCTCCCTGTGTTTAAGATATCGTATGTCCGTCAATTAAATGAGTTACTGACAACTCGAATTTAATTAACTTCTAATCCAAGAGAAGTACCACTCAACCTTATTATCATGCGGACAAAGTCCACCTACAGGGTTTACATTATAATCCTTATGAGCTCCTCAAGGGGACATCATCAACCTATATTTAGGACATAGATTCCTTCTATAATTAACAACACACCATATACATAATACTACTTCCCAACTCATCGGGCCTTTTGATCTATCGCTCTAAATCTCACCCTTTGATGAATCAAAGAAGTACATACTAAGTACATGTGTTTGTTATAATATTGGGATTAAGAGCATCTACATCCATAGTAACAAAGACTTAGTTCGATTATATAGTCAGTATAAATCGAACAATCCTCAGATGGTCCTGCTCAATACACACTAAGTGTACTAGTGTAATTCTATAGTCAAGACGTCTAAGATCAAATTACACTACAACTAGTCCAATAGTTTGTCAAATCCATCTTGGTTGTAAACACTATTTATAATCTATAAGGAACTGATAACATGGTCTTCTGTGTGTGACTCCGCATACCATGTTTATCTACAATATAAATTAAATGGACACTTGCATAAAAATTAAATGCAAACATTGACCAAAAGTAATTCTCATTTGAGAATATTTATTTACATAAACAGCTAGGATTCTTGTATACATCCCAACAGAAACAACCTCCTTCTTAAAGCACGCTTCGAAGGCGGAGAAACCTTTACAACAGAGCTCTTCCTCTTACAAGGTTTTTAATGAAGTTTAAGGAGGAAGAGAATGGAGTTTTTCAATCACAGAGAGCTGTCAAAAAGATGAAGAAAATCAAGTCTTCTTTTTCTACGACGTTGACCACTCTTTTTATAAAATTTCGTGCATCAGTCGACTGCTCCAAGGCCAGTCGACTGATGAGCTTCAAACAGCTATTTAATTTACATTTAATTGGCCAGTTGTCACCCAACGGCAGTCTATCAGTCGACTGCTCTAACACCAGTCGACTGGTACCAGTCGACTGTACCTCTCGACTGATCTTTCTGTTTGACACTAGTCAACTAAGATACAGGATCTCAGTCGACTGATGGTTCTGAACTTGGCTGTGTGTGCTTCGGATCAACCCCAATCGACTACTGGCTGGGTCAGTCAACTGCCTAAGCTGAAAACTCCCCTTTTTAGCTACTTCTTCATCCCTTAGCCTTGACACAAGTCTTCAAACGCCTTCCACAAGCCTCATGCACTTCCTTGCACTAGCTTGAGATGTTTCCCTCGACTTCGTCGTGCTAAGTCTTCCCTTGCCAAGAGGCCTCGCCTCCGGGATTTCATTCTTTGCCAAGAGGCCTCGCCTCCGGGACTTCATCCTTTGTCAAGAGGTCGCGCCTCCAGGACTTCACCAAATGTCAAGACTCCATTCCTGGACTTTCCTATGAACTCAAGTCACACATGTTAGATCACAAACATTGTCTAACTTAAACTGATTCAGCCAAACATTAAAATCTAATTCACTTGGGACAAAATTGCACCAGCAAACCCTTGACCTTCCTTTTTATGATTGTTGTGAACGCAGGTTCTAGAAGCTCCACGATCTCTTCCTCGCCTAAGCTCGCCCAAGTGTGGTGCTGAGAAGAGTTGGCGCATCTAGAAGAGGATCTCAACAGGAACAAGGATGTTGTTGAATTGAACATCTCTCATGTTATGTACTTTAAATACTTGTTGGTAAGTGACTTGTTCATGTTAACGGTTTGAAAATGAATTGTTGCTGTGTTTATTGAAGTTGTTTGATCATGGAATGTATTTCTTGCTTGTTTTGAAGTTAATAGGAATGGAATTGAATTGTAGTAATTGAGTGTGGATTTGGGTAAAGAGAATTGAATGTTTAGTTGAATAAATTATAAATTTATGAAAATATGGACTTAAATGTAATTGGGTCAACTCTTTTGATTTAATTATAATTGTGTTACTTGGGAATGATATTGTGAATTTGGTTGTTGTTTGAATAAATCTGTAATTAGGATGTACGATATGTATTGGTTTGTGAATTATGTATAGTTGTTGTTCATTAATTCATTTTGTATAGTTGAATGATTGTATGTTGCATTCATTAGTTAATTGTAATATTGAATTATTAATAAAGAGATTTTGTGAGTAATTAGGATGATGTTTGTTAAGTAAGATCAATAATAAAAATCTCTTGCCATGTTGTCTAATACAATTCTTTATCATTGATTCCACGAGAGAGACGACTCGGATTTCTATTATGCTACCTGAGTGAAAATTAGAGGTTATGGTTAATTATAAATTATAATTTTGAATGGTGTGCATGAAAAATAAAATATAAATAAAAAATTAAAATTAAAATAAATCACACACCATCATACATTATCATCATCATCATCATCATTACCATCTATCTTGAAATTAGATTCCTTATCACCATCCTCATGAATTTCACTTGCACCCACGTTTATCACTACACCACTGAGATCTCATAACGTTGGAATATTATATTCTTCAGTTTAAAATATATTCACAACTTTCACTTATTGATGTGCTATGTCTTCCCAATGTTCTTCAATCTTTTTCATACTTTTGTTTTACAAACAACCCACCAATTGATTTTGTCACGTTTCAAACTAAGATATAAAACATAAAATACTTAAATCATTTATTATACTAACACAAATGGTTCATATCTCTTATAAAATTTCATATGATTTATTTCAAATAATTAAATTGTGAATGTACATTCATCCCTCTAATAGGGTCAAACCAGTGACACATTAATAAAAGAACTCACAATTCTAGTCCAGGGTACTCTACCTCTATAAGTTTATCCAGTAAACCATAAAAATTATTCCTTGATCTCTGTCATTGGATGATGGATCCAATGATGGAACACAACTCCACTATTCGTTGTAGTTTTCCCCATTCTATATTCTTGAGTATAAAAATTATTGTCGTTTATGAAATATATTGGTCAAGCTTGTACTATTGATTTTGGACCCCATGATAAATGAATTAGCAATTCTTATTCAATGTGAGCTTGATTATCTTGAACCTAAAGTCAAATGAATATGAGTAAAATGTTAACATTTGTATAAAAATAATTTATAATCTTAAATATGTGTAAAAATAAATTATAATCTACTCCATATTGTTTGAACTATAGTGCAAATTCTTCATTGCAAAAGTGATTAAACTCATGTGTCGAAAGATCAGAATATACATTTTGAAAAATCCTACCATTAAAAAACTAAATTATAACATAAACAATTTATGATATAAGAAATGCATAAAAGATCAAATTTATACTCACTCGAAATATGACATTACTTCTGAACAGTTTAATGAAATATATGTGTGGGTTGCCCTTTATTCACCCATTAAGTATTTACATGTACATGATCCACTTGGTCGATCAATGTAGCTAAAAATTGAAAATAACTTCAAATTAGGATCAATAGAATTCTCATCATTTCTTCTCGCTCTCCGCCTTTTGCACTGAACATGAAGTTCAAAATAATATAATATAAAAGTTGTTACTTCTTAATAATGTATGCATTAACAATAGAAAGACTTCAACACATGCCTTATTTATTATTTTTTTCTTCAAATGATATGAATCTAATTTTAATAATACAAAATAGATTTGAAAATAACATATAATCAAATTAATTATTTTATCTACATTGATAACAAAACTATAGAAGATGAAATTTATAGGACCTCCAACTTTACATATGACAAGTAGACCAAAAGATGTTCCATGAATCAAAAAATGATGGTAAAAATATCTTTTCTAAATTACATAAAATAATTAAAATGTCTCTCTCTAATGTCTTTATATGTGAATGTCTCAACACTATCAAGCAAATATCATGAAAAAAAATGCTTAACTCCATAATGACGCTTTATACAAAATTTGATGAGAGTTCCTTAAAAGTAATAGGAATTAGTTTTCCCATGAATATATGACAGTCATGACTTTTTAAACTAATTCATTTGTTAATCTTCATATCAACATATCTCTCAAGATCAAAGACATAACCATTAGGAAATCTTAATATTTTCAACCATTCACAAACAAATTCATCTTTGATCTTTGATTCAATGTATAAAATACCTTTGGCTTTGATCCCCTACTACTTTCATCGACATCAAAAGTGAGTCATTTACAAAGGAGTTGCATACTTTTTTCTTGATTCAGATTATCTTTCATTTTTCCAGTGATATCTATAATTGTATTTATTAAATTATCAAAAATATTATTCTCAATATATATTACATCGAGATTATGATGAATTAAATGACTCTTAAATATGGCAAATCTCAAAATATACTTTGTTTAGTCCATTTATACGTACTTTTATTTTTATATATTGTACCATGTGACTCTTTAATAATAGATGAAAAGTTAAGTATTCTATATCAAATTTGTTCATCTGTTAATCTCAATGGCAGAGGTGTTCTTTCAATTCTATTCTTAGTGAATTCTTATTTATTCTTTATCGATTTATGATTTAGTGGTAAAAATTATTTATGACAATCAAAATAACTTGACTTTTTTCTATGTTTCAATCTAATTGAATTTGATCTCTTCATACATATTGGACATCCTAAAATCCGAATAGTATTTCATCCTGATAACATACTATAAGTCGAAAAGTCATTTATGATCCAAACAAGAACAACTTTTATTATAAATATCTGATTAGTATGAATATCATATGTAGGAAAATATTCATCTCATAGTTATTTCAGCTCTACAATAAGTGGTTGAATATAAATATCTATTAACTTTTTGGATTTTACGGGCCAAACACGACCAATGTTAAAAATATATATGGTGTTTTTATGCACATACTAGATGGAAGATTATACAAAGTTAAGATAACTTGACAACAAAAATAAGATCTTCCTGTTTTACCAAATGAAGTAAATCCATCAACACAGAAACCTAATCTAATGTTTTGACTCTCCTTCGCAAACACACGATATATTCTATGAAAATATTTCTACGCCTTTGCATCTAATGGATAACACATTAATCCCTGTTTTGTTTCATGATTTGTATGCCAAGTCATGTGTTTAGTAGAGGTCTTTGATGCATAAAGTCTTTGTAACCTAAGAGTTAAAGGCTAATAAAATAGTTGGTTGTATGATTGTCATCGTTGATTATGACTCGACCTCTTGATACTCTTGTATCTACATTGATTATAGAATTTACAAACATCTGTCTCTATATCATCTCTCCAATATAGCATACAACCATCTTTGCAAACATCAATTGTTTTCACCGGAAGATGTAATTCTTTCACAAGTTTTTTTATATTATTTAATCATTCGGCATTATGTGGTCACGCGACAATACCTCTCCAATAACTTAAATAAAATTATTAAAATAATCTTCAGACATATTATGCTTTATCTTTCATTCAACAATCTTGCAGTTAAAGATAATTTAGCATGATGGTCGCAACCAACCCACACATGTTCATCTATAGCACTCAATACATCCTAAAACCTAAAATATTATTCATTATTTGCATTTATATCAACACCTGGTGGCATTATCTCCTCTTGTTAGAATTAGCCCTTAGTGTTAATTCGGATTGAGTTAAACTCGAGTTGGACTCAAGTCAACTCAGATTGTGTGAGACTCGAATTGGACTCAAGTCACACAAGCCAATTCGAATTCATTAAAAGAGTGGCATGATCATTATTAAAAGGCTGCATGATCTTCCTTAAAAGAAGAGAAAGATTATTATGCATGAGATGCATGATCTTCCTTAAAAGAAGAGAAAGATTATCATGCATGAGATGCATGATCTTCCTTAAAAGAAGAGAAAGATAATCATGCATGAGATGTATGATCTTTCTTAAAGAAGAGAAAGATTATCATGCATGAGATGCATGATCTTTCTTAAAAGAAGAGAAAGATCTTCATGCATAAGATGCATGAGAGTTAATAAAATATTAATTCCTTAGATCACTAAAAACCAAAAACCCTTCATATCCCATGGTGGGATATAAAAAGGGTGAGAGGCTCTTGATGAAGGATCTTCTTGATGCTCTTGATCTCCCTCTTCCTCTTCTCTTCTACCACCTTGGCCGAACCTTATCTTGTGGCTAGCACCACAGTTGGGTTCTTTTCCATATCAGTGTTCGTGTGAATACCGTGGAGGCACGAACGCACTAATCGTGCTGAGATCCGCCGATCTTGAAGGCAAAGAGTTACTGTCGGGATTGCGAAGGACACGCATCGAAGGTAACCTCGATTCTAGTAGGTAGAATCGTCAAACAAGTATGGTTTTTCACATGGATCTTCTGGAGGAATCCTGTTTTCCGCTACGTATATGCAATTAAAATTGTTTGATGACGCATATAGATCCCTACACCTCTAACGATGATGTATAACTAGTAAACATTTGTTCACACATTTAAGGAAAACTAGAATTTGCATTGCTCAGTTTGGGAATAAAATTCTGATCCGCTGTATCAATTATCATTCTCTGATATGGATTTAATTGATCATAATAACTCTAACTTGTATGATAACTCAATTATCATCCTCATTAATTAAGACTTGTATGTTCTGTCCATACTCCTCATTAGATATGAATGATTTACCATAACATGTCCAATTATAGTAATTTAGAATAAAATTAAATCTACAAAGATGTTCTCGAATTGTATCACACCGAAAAAATTTCCCATTATGACACTTTTGCATGAACATTTTAACTTATTTTCATCCATAAACTCAACATTACTAGAAACAAAATCTAAAAATTATTTTAACCCAATAATAAACTTAGTTAAATCCCAACGTTCAGGTAAGTCCTTTTTATACATTCAACTTCTTTTTTCTATATTTTTTCTATTTCTAAATTTAAACTTTTTAAAATATTAAGTTTAATCTCCTACAAATAAAAGCTAGTTAAACCCCGACGTTCAAGTAAGTTCTTTTCATGCATCTAACTTTTTTCTTTCTACATTTTTTCTATTTTTAAATTTAAAAATTATAAAATATTAACTTTGATCTACTACAAATAAAACCTAATATATACCTCATCAACAACAGAAACATAATTAATTACTACTAAATTGATATAATAATAATGAATATTAAAATAACCACTATTGTAAATAAATAACATACATTAGGAGTTAAATAACTAATATTGTAGATATATACCTAAAGTAGGTGAACAAAGACGAGTGTCTTCAACTACTTTAAATCAACGCTAAATATAGACTTGCACAAACAATACTACGAAATCAATACTCAAATGTAATGATGTACAAACAAATATTTGACATAAATATAAGATATGGCAAAGACAATGGAATTTATCTTATCAATACAAGCACACTACATTTTATAAAATAAATGCTCTCTCATTTGTTAAGGCTCAAAATTAACAATCTATACAACTAATTAAGCATTATTAAATCTTTTCATCCTCATCGATCCTCTAATTTACATATGCTTAAACCTGAAAGAAAGCCCATATTGTAATAACCATTGACATACTTGTCATTGACATCATCTTGCAAAATCGAGCATGAAACAAAAAAAATTAGAGCTCACGGCCAGCCAAGCTTGCAGCTGGGACTGAGCTTACGCTTGGTCGAGTTCCCGGTTGGGGTTGAGCTCATGGTTGGATGAGCTTGCGATGGGGGTTGAGATTGCAGTCGAGCAAGCTCGCGACCATAGTTAAGCATGCGGCCAACCTCGCTTGTAGGCTATGGCGGCGCTTGCGGCTCTTGACTCGCGGTCGGCTATGATAGGTGCTCTGTTAGATTTGTGAGGTATCCTAAGGCAATCGCCTTAAGGTTATACTATTTATTGGATAAATAGCAATTCACTATTTGAGTGCACATTCCATATGTGTTTGATTGGATCTTAAACTCAAATATTGAATGTCCATAATACGATTCATAGTATGAGAGAATTTATGATTGGATCACAACTCGTGAGCATCTCTACATGTGCAATTATGAATGTATTGAAATTATCCCTAGTCGAAGAATTAATGAGTACGTACATCATCGATTCTGTCGAGACTAGCACGTTTAGACTTCTTGGTTAGCTAAGCAGCTAATCTCACTGTTAGAGACATTGGATGTTGAGAGTTAAACATGGATGCTGATTAAAGATAACCAGTTCATTGGAGTGACCTACCTGAGACTTCATATGGTTCGATATAAATATCAATGAAGATCTCAGTGCAGCTTAAGTGCGAGTTTTCTTTGATTTGTGGTATTCAAGTCACCTTAGTCACAGAGGCCTATACTTTGACATCTTAAGTAAGCATCTCCGAGGAGGTGTGGACCTGAGATGATTGGGTATAAGTCAAAGAGTCTGAAGGTGTTTGAATATCCCACAGAGGATTCACTGTTCCTTAGAAAAGGAGACGTATACCATGCGACCGCTTGTCAGGATTATTACTAAAAGTCTTTGGCCAAAGCATTACATATTAAGAGTACGATACTCTTGAATACATGTATAAGTAACTTGAATCCACAGGACAAGAAAGCAGCTTGGGCTAGGTATGACGTAGTCAGCCTAGTGGAGACTGACACATAGACTATGTCCTGAACCAAACGGGTATAAGACGGTGAAAGAAACGAAACACATTTAATTGGAGATGTTGAAGGGTTTAGAATTGTTCTGGAATCAATCCTTGATTTTTTGATCAATTGAAGATCATGATGTACTACTAGGTGTCACTCATGATCGTTCTGTAATTAATGGTTAATTACGGACGACCAACATAATCGGGAACCTATTGGGTCCCATGCACTATAAGTTCTCTGAATGATTTAAAAAGACTTTAAAAATTGAATTCTCAAAATAAAAGAGATAAAGCCTGATTAGACCAGACAAAGGATCATATGATGGAATTCGTCTTATGAAGATGAAATGAACGAAATTGATTTCGTTCAAATAAGAGGTCGTTTGGTTACTGAACTAAAGATTATGTTTTAAATCAAAATTGAACCAACTTGGTTTGGTTCATGATGGAAGAGATTTTGATAAAATGGATGAGATGAGAAGTTTCATCTTGTGAAGACGAAGTGAACAAAAATAGTTTGAATCAAATCGGAGGTCGTTTGGTTATTGAACCAAGCAAACCAAACTCAAATTGATTCGCTACAATAGTGGTTCGGTTCGACTGGTTTAGGTTTAGGGTTTTGGTTTTTCTTTTCTGTTTTTCTTGTGGCTGCCGCGAAAAACAAAAGAGGTAAAAAACCCAACAAAAACTCTAATCACCATCTAAAGTACTGTAGCTTTCGCCTTAAAGAAGGAATCACAATCATACGCCTCTGTTCTTCCTCTCTACTTCTTCTAACTCCTCTCGCCGCCCACCCGCCGAGTGTCGCCGCCCGTGCGAGTGTCGTCGCTCGCTGTACCGCGAGCTCCTCCTCCGTGAGATCTTCTCCCCGCGTCTCCTTTCTCCCCTTGTCGCGCTGCCACTCTTGTCCGCGCGAAGATGTCGTCGTACCAAAGAGCAACGCCAGCGATCCCGATCGTGATTCTAGGGCTACAGGTTGCGCTCCCCTGCTCCGTCGCAGTTCCATCGACCGCACGTGTGGGAGAGGCTGCCGGAGCTTCTTCTTACTTGCGGCGCAACACTACTCTTAGCTAGTCGCGTCCGTCAGCTGGTTGTCCATTGGAGATGCGACTGAAGGCTGAGTTTCCCATCCGCGAGACGGTCGAAGGAGACCGCCACCACCGCCTCCTCTTTTGCGACCGGAGCCTCGCCGCTGTAGCCGGCGTAGGATGCCGCCGTTGCCTACTCCTTCGCGATCTCCTCGCGCTACCAACCAACAAAGGCTTCTCTGTTTTCCCGATTACCACCGATTAGAGCCGGAGCTGTGTTTACCCGGTCGTGTGGGAGAATAGGAGAAATCCTTATTTTGGCTGTGTAGAAGAGGAGGAGGATATGTTGTTCATGTTTGGTTGTGTAAAAAGAGGGACAAGGTTGTCTATTTGTATTAGGGTTTTGACGTCGAAATTCATTGTCCGATCGTTGGAAATTGTTTCTAGTCATCGGATAGGTTTTCTGACAGTTGCCGATCAAATCTTGGTCGTCAGACGACTGTTTGTTAATTTTGC